>NC_079165.1:70982412-71182412 GCF_947568905.1 Ostrea edulis | reverse complement strand
GATATTGTCCTTTCAAGATTTATACTGAACGTATTAAACTTCCCGTATCTGCATACATTCATGAATATCATAATCAATGATTACCAATGCTCTCTCTCTCTCTCTCTGTGTGTGTGTTGCTTTCATTATCTAATGCATCTAAAGATTAAATTAAAGATTTTAATAATCGATAGCGTATATGAATAAAAGCAAATAATCGTTAAGTTATTTCTGTTTATATTGATATTAGTCTTTTTTTTCATGAACTAGTAGCATTTGACACCGAGGATTTACATCCTTAAATATTGATTACAAGCACGTAGAATCGGAGAGTGTGTAATTTGAAAGTTAAGGATTTAGCCTTGTAGCTTTTAGCGACCTACCCACTGCACGATTTAAGAAATTGAAGTCGGAATGGGGAATTGAGACAGTTTCAGACTACTACCCCCCCCCACACACACACACATGTTCCCAATTTAAGGTTTTCGTAAGCGGACAATTTAAGCACCATTCTTGTTGTTATTTTATTACTTGTCAAGAATTTTACACAACTTAACCGACAACATACCCCTTCTGATACATTGAACAATATAAGTAATGTTAGCACGGGGCTCTATATAGTTCAATCTGCAGTTTGGTTATACTTCGTCATTCAATAACTTATTCAAAATTTTTTAAAAAATGTTTGTCGGGTTAGCGGTACTATGATGTATGACTATAACGATGATGACCTGTGTATAACTTGTACATTCCATGCAAATTCGAAGGGGTTTTCGCATCAGTAGAACAATGGGGGTCAGCTAATCCGTGTATTTGAAATCAACAAAAGTGCTTAGCTTCTGGCGGAAAGTGTGAAATATATTGGGCCGGCGCAAGATACCCATGATCTTAGACTAGATCTGATATCGCGCCGACCCAATATATTTCATACTTTTCATAAGAAGTCAAAACCCAAACTAGCTAACCGTAGTTTAGTTATACTGTGACAAAGACCCTAGGAATTTGCATGGTATATACTTATTATACAAAAATTATTGCATTATCCAGACACTCCCGATGACCTTTTATTTTTTAATGAATCGGTCAAATGTAATTAACTCGGGATTTTAAAAATAAATCATTTGATGGTTTGTATTTTTGCTTCTATTAATTATGTAATAAATTAATTCCAATTTGTTAATCATCAACAATGCTCTAATTTCTATATTGGATCAAGTTATAATTGTCAAGATGCATATCAACACAATATAATGGAAGTAATTATGTTAAACAGCGCATTTGTCAGAGAGAGAGAGAGAGAGAGAGAATCACATCACATGGTAATTATTAAATATCCCTATCACATGTTGTGCATGTATGTTTTTCATTTACTGAATTTACTAATTCGCATTCAAAACAAGAATTGCCTGCAAGTACGCATTATTTAAACATAGAATTTAAGAATATTTTAAGGAATAAAGAAGACTAAAACAAAAAATTCAAAACCAGGTTTTTTTTAAAAACATAATATATAGTGTTTGGTATCGTTGGAATTGGCTCAAAATGCTGAAAAACAATATAAGTATCAGGGGGGAAAATATTGACATTTTTTTCTTTTCTTAAAATTCCACCCTTATCTTGATTATTTGGCCTGCGGCACATTTTCACATCTCCCGCAAGGCGCCCGTGGCCAGAACAAAGCTCTTAGCAGCTGTGTGTATTCGCAAATAATCTCGTCGGGAAATAGTATTTTCTGTATACAGTTTATAAAACGGAAATACACTGAATTGTCCGTGGCCACACACATCTATATGTTCACTAACTTTAATTTTTCTGTATTCGGGTGCTGAAATGTGTTGTTTATGAACTCGTATACGAGTTCGCAGAGTAGTTCCAGTTTCACCGATATAATGTTTTCCACAGCCAGCACATGTTATAACATAAATTAAATTTTTGGTGGAGCACGTCATATCTGAATTTACCGTAAATTCCTTGTTGTTAAATTATCCAATCAAACTTATAAACGACGGAATCAAGAAAGCCAGAGAACTCAATAGAAAAAAAGAAAGACACTTTATTAAGACTTTAAAACCGGCTCTCAATAGCTTACTGTAAAATATGTTTACTGTTATTATCTATGACGTCATAATATGCTTAACGTAAAATCCTTTTCCCTTCATTCGTTTATGACGTCGTTATGTACGTGAAATGTTAGGACGCCTTTATGACGTCAAACCATTTCAAAACTATTTTAAAATGTAACGCCTGAGGATTATAAAATGAAAGCGCTTGCGTTAAATTTTTAACTTTGTGTACTGTTTATTCTATTTCTTTTAATATTTTATACCGGACACTGTGATTTTTTTTAAAAACACAATTTGGATATATATATATATATATATATATATATATATATAAAAATGTGTACCATCTGTATAATGTACACTGTGTGTGTGTGTATATATATATATATATATATATATATATATATATATATATATATATACATAAATGTGTACCATCTGTATAATGTACACTGTGTGTGTATATATATATATAATGAAAAACATTAAATTTCCACTTTGCCAATGCAATCCGAATGACAAACTGCACTTGCAAAATGACACACGACAAGCATTGACAATGAAAAAGATGAATTCCACCCCAATCAACTACAATCCGAAGACAGCGTCCCGGGGCCGACTTCCAACATCAGGGGAATGCAGGCAAAGAAACGCCACACCAACAGCGACGCAATGCACCGATGATCGTATTGATTACGTGATTTATAAGAACCCCATCCTGCCTGAGTAAAGCCTTTTGCAATGCACTAATGACTCGGTAACTAATAGTTGCCTCCTTTGATATAGAAGCAGGTTGCCCCCCCCCCCCCCCCCCCCCCCCCCCGAAATGAATGGGAGTGAAGAGTCAGATGACTGAATATGTTAAATTGGTATTGGGTTAAGGGTTTTGAGTTCAGGCGTGAAAAGAAAAACATTTTCTGCATATGTTTAGCTAAAGCAGAACAATTTTGCAAACTTAAAACACCAATGCTCAGGACTTGAAACTGACTTTTTATAATTTCAACCAGTCCGCAGAAATATTTACCAGTCCACCAGTTTTCCAGAAATAATTGAACATATTTCATTAATGTTTAACGAGAATCTTGGCCACAGGAACCCAGATTCTGTTGTAAGGGTCACAACAACCAAAAATTCTATAACCAGAACCGGTATATCAGGGACAATTACTCAGGTGATTAAATGCCCTGCTAGTGTAACACTGGCTCTAGTAAAATTCAACCCAAATATCGTTATTTCTGAACTATGGTCAACACATCCGAATGAAAACACCAGTAATTTACAACTTATGAATGATTTAGGATTGATTAATATTGTAAATGATGGCAAATAACAAATTGAATAAGAAAATAACAAAGTGTGAAATAGAATGAAAGTTGAAATGAATCAACAAAATGAAGTGTTTGTAAGGGAGGCAAGAAAATGTGACAGAATGAAAATATCTGAATATGTCCCTACTGATTTCGAAAAAGAACGAGCTACATCCTGATCTGCGTAGAGTATAACTTTTAAAGATAAACTATACAAAAATGATTGACCCTGAAAAATATATACACTAAGTATAAAACCTCCTACTACTGTCTACAACACCTTGAAACAGGACTTGGAAAGGAAAAGCCTATAACAACAAACCACATACTAACTCCCAGTATTATCCTAACAAAATAACACCCAAAGTCTGCAGTAAAACATTAAGGTTTTTTGCAGTTCCTAACACCTATTCTTACAAAATTATACTTATTTCATGCTAGTGACTACATGTATATTCAGAGCTTTAATGCCTTGATGCTTTTGTTGCTCAGAATAAGAGAAAAAGAATCTAAAAAAAACCCAAAAAAAACATGCGGAATGTGTCTATCTAAACATGAAAGTACTAAAAAAAAAATAAATGACTCACTGATAATAAGTAAATGAACTTGAAATGTAATAAGAAATTGATTTTACAACAATCAGGGCTTGAAATAAATGCACTTGTGTAATAAAAAAAAAAAAAAAATCAGATCCGCCACAAATATCATTAAATTGAAATACATAGTTTAACTCAACATGCCTCAGACAATATTATAATATTTAAGCGAGATTGATATTTACTAATCGGGTTCACCTGATATTTACAGAGGAATGTCAAATGCGCGTTTAAGATTCAGAAGTATATTTCCCAGAATAACGATTTAAAAAATGGACCAGACCCATCGGACTGACTGGAACAAATGTCAACGAGTTCGTCACACTTCTAACCAGTCATGTACTGACGGGCATATGTTAATTTCGAGTCCTGATGCTGTATGATTTGATCTTCAGACCTGTACAACTGCCCCCAAACCAGATTGGTCAGTTTTTGAAGTTGATATAAAAACTGAATAGTATCTCAAGATGCAGTAACATGATCAACACCTAATCGGACTTATCCCACCGCCTCGCTCACTGTAACTCATGTAAAAATTGCCCTTGTAAAGCAGACTAAAACTCTAAGCTGAACAACACCAATGAGGCAACAAATTAATAATTTTTGACAACAAACACAATGAAATGGGCTTTGTAATATCATGAGATAATTAGATTTATTACACCCCGCCGTTAACTTCTTCCGCTGAATTAGCATTATTCTTGAGACATTTGAATAATGGATGGAAAGCATTGAACTTGATACAGCCATGGAAAAATTTACAATTTGGCTTGTTGCAAATGCAAGGTGAAGATAACGAACAGTGATCAATCTCATAACCTATAAGCATTTAGCAAACAAAATAGATAATTGGGCAAACACGGACCCCTGGACACATAAGCATAACATTGCGCTGTACTTGTGACAAAATCCTAAATTTGTAGAAGGGGGTGATTGCATGTAAATCATCCACAATTCCGCATCAACTGATGCCCAGCATAATGAAGTATTGTACGATTTTTTCAGCCGGAAGTTAGTGGGAACTGAATGTCATATTCCAACCAATTACCTCTGAATTTTTCAGCCCCCCCCCCCTCTCGATCAGTGTCATATATCTAAACAGGGATTCCTTGAGACTTGTATTTTGATAAGTATACTGAAACAAATATAGAAAGGCATACAGCCATGTGAAATTTTTTTTTTTTTTTTTTTTTTGATTTTGCTGAGTTGCAGTAGGGAAAAAAAATCATGAGATAATAGGGTTGGAAAATTTACAAAGTGATTATTAAATATTTTTCTCCTGTGTTTTGTGGCACATGAGCAGCAAGTGGAGAAGCGCAGCTACACTAAAAAGGATTCGACAAGTTACCTAAAGGGTCATAATTGACCTTACCTGTAAGTATTTGTACCCGCATCATCGAACGTTAAGGCAGTCGATATAGAGCTATAGTCTCGAAACAGGCTGAATCACGACCAGTGCCTCCGTCTGCATTGTAGTCTGCGTCACCGCCGGTGCTGTATATATAGGCCGATTTGGTAACAACAATGGTGTCGCACTCTGCACCTTGAAACATTGCCGGTCTCGAACCCTGCATCACCCCGGAGCTGCATTTTCAATCTCATCAGCTATCAGGTTGCAATATGGCGGCGTTGGCACGAGTCACAGTAGCTGCTACTCGCCGCTTTCTAGGACGGTAAACAGCCTAAATTTACTGCTTTTGTCCTGTAATACAGACTCTTTTCTTTTGTTTTCCTCGCTGCCCGGAGCATCTCTGACCAAAACTCGCAGGATTACTACAGATTACAATTGAAAAAATAATTGTGCGTCTGCACCTTTCAAACTACGAAATGGAAAGGAATAATCTAGAAGACATGCGCAGATTAAAGGAAGTGAAAGCTAGTATACCTACTGAACCCGATTTAAATTAATTAAAACAGCAAGAATTTAAATGGAGCTTTGAATATGACCTGCACAAAATAACCAGGTTTATCCACATTGGATAAACCCCAATATATATAAATGTGTACCATCTGTATAATGTACACTGTGTGTGTATATATATATATATATATATAATTATATATAAATGTGTACCATCTGTATAATGTACACTGTATATATTAAATGTATGGTGCTTTACATTGTTTTATTAAAGTTGGGGTAACATAAAACATACATATTTTTGCCTGTATGATTTAAGAATCTACACTTTCTGCATCAACACACATGCAGTGTAGAAGGACATACTTCATTATAGCCACATGTTTACTCAAAAACACAAATATATAGAGAAATGCAAATATCACTGTATCATGTTTTAGCTGATGATGATCACAATGACTTGCTGAGCACCATGGTTAAGGATAGTACGTCATCTTCAGCCAGGAACGTCTCCAACAACCTGGCAGATGGCAAATCCGTCAGCTCTATTGATTCTGAAGAGATTGACTTCCTCAATGATGCTGATGAAGAAAAAGATGTATTCAGGACAAAGGTAGGTACTGTTAATGAATCATTTCCAGTGACCAGAAGGTCTAGGTTAGGACATTTGGACAAGTTCAAAGTCACAGGGATGTTCTTTCTATCTGTTTATCTGCCTGTCCACTGTTACACCCTAGAACTTTTCAACTGTTGGGATATGACTGATATTTGCCATGTAAACCTTTAGTTGGGTGAAGGTCATTTGATGTACTGCATGATTAGTGATGCCATGGCAGGCAGCAGCACATGTGTTATTTGAAAAATTTTGTGTTTTCATTTGTTATTGAGTTCAACAGTTAATGTCCCATGTTTTTAGCTCACCTGAGCCGAAGGCTCAAGTGGGCTTTTCTGATCGAAATTTCTCCATTGTCGGTTGTTGTTGTCGGTGGCGTAATTTTTTCATATTTTCACCTTCTCCAGAACCACTGGCCCAAAATCAACCAATCTTGGTACAAATCATCCTTGGGTGAAGGGGATTCAAGTTTTTTCAAATGAAGGGCTCTGCTTTCTTCAAAGGGGAAATAATCACAAAAATGCAAAAAGAGGATGGGGTCATTTAAAAATCTTCTTCTCAAGAACCACTTGGCCAGAAGAGCTGAAATTCATATGAAAGCCTCCTGACATAGTGCAGATTCAAGTTTGAAAAAATCATGGCCCCCCGGGGGTAGGATTGGGCCCCAATAGGGAATCGAAGTTTTATATACAAATATATAGGGAAAATTTTCTTCTCAAGAACCATTGGATCAAAAAAGTTTATATTTAAATGTAAGCTTCCAGATATAATGCAGATTCATGTTTGTTAAAACCATTGCTCCCAGGGGTATGGTGGGGCCACTATAGGGGATCAAAGTTTTACATACAAATGTTTCTAGGGAAATATGTATTTAAAAACCTTCTCAGGAACTACTTTGCCAGAAAAGTTTTTATTTACATATTGTGTACATGAAAACTTCCTGCCATAGTACAGATTCAAGATTTTAAAATTCATTGCCCCCAGGGATAGGGTGGGGCTACAATAGGGGATAAAAGTTTTACATAGAAATATATAGGAAAAATCTTTAAAAATTTCTTTTCAAGAACCATTGGGCCAGAGAAGTTTACATTTACATATAAGCTTCCTGACATAGTGCAGATTCAATGTGGATCAAAGTTTTACATGTGAATATTTAGGGAAAATCTTTAAATATGGGACTCAGGTGATTGATGTGGCCCATGGGCCTCTTGTTTCTTTTCTTTTTTTAAGTCAGCATGGTAATTATGCTCAATCTAATTAAAATTAGCTGTTTTGATTCCACTAGTGTAGCGACATAACAATAACGGAGCGGATCAAAAGATCTTATTTTAATCAGATTGAATTAGGCTTAGAGTCCACCTGCAGGAAAAAATAATTATTTGGAATATTTTTGATAATTTGAATTAGCATATGGAATATTTGAAGTCTGGTCTTGGATTTCTAGATCTCCTTTTGAAAAGCAAAGTGTTGAGTTTGGCTGTATTTTCATTTAAACAATTTAAGCAAGATTAAATGTCTTCAGCTTTTCATTGTTTCTACACAGTTTACATGATCAATAGAGCAAATAATTCCACATTGGTAAATGAAAGAAAAATTAATGTTTGGAATATTTAAAATTTAAACTTGTTAGAGTGGCAAAGTTTTATGACAGTTAAGCTCGATTTCCTTTTGAAAAAAATCTTGTCAGTTAGGTCATTGTTTCATTAGAAAAAGTTCCTTTGTCCACCTTTATATAGTGTGTATGAGACAAGTGAATCAGCAAGTGTGTTTACTGTAGGATCACTGATTTTTGTAGGGCCTTATATACACTGATAGTGTTAATTCATCATTGTGCCAAGTAGTCTGTTGACTAGAACAATGGTAAATTTTCAGTGCTCTAAAATATGAAGTATACATGCGGTTGATTGAAATTGATTTTAGCAATGTTTGTGTTTTTATGTGTTGCCATGTAGTAGATTGGGCATGTAGTGTTGATCATGGTAAGAGTATGGCAATCATGTTAAAAGTTTCAGACCTTGACATTCTATTTGACCTTGATCTCATATTTTTGGATTTGGGGTCTGGGGTCTGAGGGATGTGGCCAAAACCATCAAAATTAATGTAATCTTAAAAATTTACTTCTGGACATCAAACATGCAAACTGTTGGTTGATTATATGAATGAACAATAAGCCCTGTACCAAAACTGAAATTTATGACCCGGGGTTCAAGGTTATTAATAACCCTGTGTGGAGTTAAGTTGGTTATATATTAAAAATGCATTACATTAAAAATGCATTATATCGTAGAAAATCTTCTTTACTTTTTTACATCAAGGAGGCAAAATGTTTGCATGGTCATAATGGGCTTTGAGCCCTCTATTAAAATTTTGAAATTCATGACCCCAGGGTTCAGGTATCAGAACAGGGCTAGATTGGTCATTATGTACGAAAATGCAATAGAAAATCCTCTTTCCTGCTGGACATCAAGCAGACAAACTGTATGATTGTGTCACCTGCGTTACACGCAGTGGCGACATATAGGGATCACTATCCGGCGTCGTCGTCTGGCGTCGTCACAAAAAATTTCTGTCACACTTTTCTCAAGAACCACATGGGGCAACTCCCTGATATTTGGCACAGAGCATCAGTGTGGCCAACTGTATTGTGTAAGACATTTTCGAATCTGTCGCTTATCAACTTCCTGTTTGCCGGGACTTAGAATTTTTTACAGCAAAAAAATTTTTTGCTGAAGATTTTATTTTATGATTAACTGAAGGACAGTATTTTTATGTACAAAAGGACAGTATTTGTAATTCCCATACTGAAGGACAGTATATGTGATTTCAGAACAGCACTAATTATGATTTTTCTTGAGAAACAGTAAATTGGATATATAAAAAGACAACAAGACTAAGCAGTAAACCCACAGATAACTAGTTTTAATTGTAACGGGGACTGTTACAGATGTTCCCCAAACCTCCCCCAATTAAAAAGTGATGTCCTTGTGAATCTATAGGAAAAAATCATTTTATTTTAGCCTTTAATTACATGTAGTACGTTCAATATGGTCATTTCAGTACCAAGAAATGAAAGAAAGCGTTGCACGTGCATACACGCGCACGCGTGTATGATTCCGAATTTTGTTGATGTCGTTCAACAGGCATTTGTATCATATACCCACAGTATGAATTTCATAACGTTTCCACCAAATATAAGGAAGTTATAGCGATTTTAAAATCGTCCAATCAGAAATCAGCACACGTGCATGCACGTGCTGAGCAGTAATTCTAACCACAGCAATTTGTAAGGAGTACCAAGATACATCTAAACCCCTAATATGAATAGAATTTGATGAAAAACAAAAACGTTATCGTCCTTTAAAAATTGAACATTTAAAAACGTTGCACGCGCATGCGCGTGTGCGTTGGCATTTTTTGTTACACCAACATATAGATACACATATTGTCTACATATGCTGTGAATATCATCTCATTCGCTTCATAAATAAGATAGTTACAAACGTTTTAGCATTATCCAATCAAAATGAAACGCACGTGCATGCGCGTGCAAATTGGTAATTTTGACCATGTAAATCAGTTAAGGGTCTCAATATCTACCTATGATATGAATTTCAAGCCATTTCAATGAACAACAAAAAAGTTAGACTGATTCCAAAGTTAGCGTACAAATTTTGTAATGCGCGTGCACGCGCATGCGTGCGCGTGCTGGCAAAATAACTATTATTTTTCATATGTACAAATAATATACTATCATCCTATTTAGGTTTTATATCGCTTCCTTCAATATTCTGATTATCCATTTTTTGTACCAAAATTGCAATGCACGTGCGCGCGCATGCATGCATGTGCAAACAAAATGACTATCACTATGCACATCTACAAACGCTATACTATCATCCTGGAAAGTTTCATATCGATCCCTTTTGTAGTTTCTGAGAACACTACCGGACAAAAAAGTACCGGAGAAAAAGAATAATAATAATAATAACTAGACACGATCTCGTTGCGAGCAACGAGTAGGTCTTCCGTCCGATTTGTTGATGCACTCGGAGTTAAAAAAAAAAAGAAAAAGACAAATGAGTCCCAATTTAGTTTCCGACTTTAAGACACTTTAGATATAATCAATTTTTCATATCATAAGCTTCTGAAGCAAAGTTGCGGTGAAATTCGTTTGAAATTCGACTCTCCAGGCGAGCCATAAGGCCCGCAGGCCTATTTCTTGATGCCATTTGTTAGCCCTCTATAGACTCAACAACTTTAGTTCTATATGTCTTTACAAAATATTTACCTGTAAAAAGTTATTGAGATCGACCGATATCGACAAAAAATCGACTCTACAGGCGAGCCATTAGGACCATAGGCCTATTTCTTGATATCAATCGATAGATCTCGATAAACTGAACAACTTTTGTTCAATATGTCCTTACAAAATATTTACCAGTTACAAGTTTTTGAAATCGACTGATATCGACAAAAATCGACTCTACAGGCGAGCCATGAGGCCCACAGACCCATTTTTTGATATTGATCGATAGGTTATGACACATTGAACAACTTTTGTTCAATAATGCTTTTCAAAAAATATGTCGTTTTAAAGATATGAGGCGTCAAATATTTACGATTTTGGCCCTTAAAATCTCTAATTACGTAACATATGACCTACTTTTTGATTTGATAAGATCAAGCTCGTTGAGATGAACATTTCCGCTTCTACAACTTATTATAAAATATTAATAGTTTCTGAGATATTCTCAAAAACATTTGGACCCTTCTGAACCCCTAATTTAAAGGGCCAGCCCGTTTTGCTTGATATCGTAAGAAAGGCCTTGTCATTTTAAACATTTTTTGCTCAACAAGTATTTAGAAATTCTTTACCGTTCTCGAGTTATCTCTACAAGAAATATTTAGGGGCCAAACTGTAGCTCCCTAACGGGGCCACATAGGGAAAAAACGAAATGTACATATTGTTTAGATTATCATTCTGAACAACTTTTGTTCAATAATGCTTTTCAAAATATTTGTCGTTTTCAAGATATGAGGCGTCAATTATTTATGATTTTGGCCCTTAAAATCCCTTATTACGTAACATATGACCTACTTTTTGATTTGATAAGAACAAGCTCGTTTAGATGAACATTTCCGCTTCAATGACTTATTACAAAATATTAATAGTTTCTGAGATATTCTCATAAACCTTTGGACCCTTCTGGGCCCCTAATTTAAAGGGTCAGCCCCTTTTGCTTGATATCGTAAGAAAGGTCATGACATTTCAAACATTTTTTGTTCAACAAGTATTTAGAAATTCTTTACCGTTCTCGAGTTATTTCTAGAAGTAATTTTTAGGGGCCAAACTGTAGCTCCCTAACGGGGCCACATAGGGTAAAAACGAAATATGCATATTGTTCAGATCATCATTCTGAACAACTTTTGTTCTTTATTGCTTTTCAAAATATTTGTCGTTTTCGAGATACAAGGGGTAAAAAATTTATGGTTTTGGCCCTTAAAATCCCTTATTACGTAACATATGACCTAAATTTTTATATGAATAGATTTGGATTGTTGAGATGAACATTTTTTGTTCTTTGACTTATACCAAAATATTAACGATTTTTGAGATATTTGATCTAGACTTTGAGCCCTTCTAGATTCCTAATTTAAGGGGCTAGCCCCTAAATCTTGATATTTTCGAAAAGATCTCGTAAATGTGCACAACTTTTGTTCTACATGTCTTAACAAAATATTTGCAAGAAAAAAGATATTGGAGATCAAAGGTCAAAAATCGCCGAAATCGGCGAAAAATTTTGGCATCCATTTTTTCAGGTCCAGGCGAGCGTTTAGGCAAATTGCCTCCGGTAAAATCGAATCCCCCACAAATCTTCTAAAATGTTTACTCTATCTTGTGTAGAAATTTCAAGACTCTAGCTTCAAAACTAACCGAGGAGATGTGTGGACAACAAGGCCCTTCAAAAAGTCACTAAAAGAGAGATAACTCCTGACCGGAAGTGACGTCAAGCACGAAATTTTGCAAGCAAAGTCTCGTCACCAAAAGACATCTTTCCTGAAAATTTCGTGAAAATCGATCGAGAAATGGCTGAGAAAAACGCGTGTACTACCAAGGAAAATAATAATAATAATAATAATGAAGAAGAAGAACGCGAACAATAATAGTAAGGTCTTCCGCAGGAGACGGAAGACCTTAATAACTAGTTCTAATTGTAACGGGGACCGTTACAGATGTTCCCCAAACCTCCCCCAATTAAAAAGTGATGTCCTTGTGAATCTATAGCAAAAAATCATTTTATTTTAGCCTTTAATTACATGTAGTACGTTCAATATGGTCATTTCAGTACCAAGAAATGAAAGAAAGCGTTGCATGCGCATACACGCGCACGCGTGTATGATTCCGAATTTTTGTTGATATCGTTCAACAGGCATTTGTATCATATACCCACAGTATGAATTTCATAACATTTCCACCACATATAAGGAAGTTATAGCGATTTTAGAATCGTCCAATCAGAATTCCGCACACGTGCATGCACGTGCTGAGCAGTAATTCTAACTACAGCAATTTGTAAGGAGTACCAAGACACATCTAAACCATTAATATGAATAGAATTTGATGAAAAACAAAAACGTTATCGTCCTTTAAAAATTGAACATTTAAAAAACGGTGCACGCGCATGCGCGTGTGTGTTGGCATTTTTTTGTTACACCAATATATAGATACACATATTGTCTACGTATGCTGTGAATATCATCTCATTCGCTTCATAAATAAGATAGTTACAAACGTTTTAGTATTATCCAATCAAAATGAAGCGCACGTGCATGCGCGTGCAAATTGGTAATTTTGACCATGCAAATCAGTTAAGGGTCTCAATATCTACCTATGATATGAATTTCAAGCCATTTCAATGAACAACAAAAAAGTTAGACTGATTCCAAAGTTAGTGTACAAATTTTGTAATGCGCGTGCACGCGCATGCGTGCGCGTGCTGACAAAATAACTATTATTTTTCATATGTACAAATGATATACTATCATCCTATTTAGGTTTTATATCGCTTCCTCCAATATTCTGATTTTCCATTTTTTGTACCAAAATTGCAATGCACGTGCGCGCGCGTGCATGCACGCGTAGACAAAATGACTATCACTATGCACATCTACAAACGCTATACTATCATCCTCGAAAGTTTCATATCGATCCCTTCTGTAGTTTCTGAGAACACTACCGGACAAAAAAGTACCGGAGAAAAAGAATAATAATAATAATAATAATAACTAGTTCTAATTGTAACGGGGACCGTTACAGATGTTCCCCAAACCTCCCCCAATTAAAAAGTGATGTCCTTGTGAATCTATAGGAAAAAATCATTTTATTTTAGCCTTTAATTACATGTAGTACATTCAATATGGTCATTTCAGTACCAAAAAATGAAAGAAAGCGTTGCACGTGCATACACGCGCACGCGTGTATGATTCCGAATTTTTGTTGATGTCGTTCAACAGGCATTTGTATCATATACCCACAGTATGAATTTCATAACGTTTCCACCAAATATAAGGAAGTTATTGCGATTTTAAAATCGTCCAATCAGAAATCAGCACACGTGCATGCACGTGCTGAGCAGTCATTCTAACCACAGCAATTTGTAAGGAGTACCAAGATACATTTAAACCCCTAATATCAATAGAATTTGATGAAAAACAAAAACGTTATCGTTCTTTATAAATTGAACATTTAAAAAACGTTGCACGCGCATGCGCGTGTGCGTTGGCATTTTTTGTTACACCAACATATAGATACACATATTGTCTACGTATGCTGTGAATATCATCTCATTCGCTTCATAAATAAGATAGTTACAAACGTTTTAGCATTATCCAATCAAAATGAAGCGCACGTGCATGCGCGTGCAAATTGGTAATTTTGACCATGTAAATCAGTTAAGGGTCTCAATATCTACCTATGATATGAATTTCAAGCCATTTCAATGAACAACAAAAAAGTTAGACTGATTCCAAAGTTAAAGTACAAATTTTGTAATGCGCGTGCACGCGCATGCGTGCGCGTGCTGGCAAAATAACTATTATTTTTCATATGTACAAATGATATACTATCATCCTATTTAGGTTTTATATCGCTTCCTTCAATATTCTGATTTTCCATTTTTTGTACCAAAATTGCAATGCATGTGCGCGCGCGTGCATGCACGTGCAAACAAAATGACTATCACTATGCACATCTACAAACGCTATACTATCATCCTGGAAAGTTTCATATCGATCCCTTTTGTAGTTTCTGAGAACACTACCGGACAAAAAAGTACCGGAGAAAAAGAATAATAATAATAATAATAATAATAATAATAATAAGAAACAGAGTAAAAACAATATGTTCCCAAACTTTGTTTGGGGAACATAATAAGAAACAGAGTAAAAACAATATGTTCCCAAACTTTGTTTGGGGAACATAATTACTTATGGTTATTACCATTGTCTTGAAGAGCACAGTAACAGGTTGATACATATTTTCAAACATATGTTTTCATTCAGTCTACATTTAATAAATGTCTTAATTTCAAACAGATTCTCCCACAAATTCCATTGCATAATAATGTCTCATCTTTCAATTTCAATTAAGTTATCGTTAAAGAATTTTTAGTAATTCTCAAAACCTTTAAAAGGAGTATTAAACTGACAAAAACCATTTGAATAATTTACTTTTTCAACATTATACGTGATATATTACATATAGAATCAACTAGCAGGCGACACATGTCTTCCGGGGAAGACTTAATACTGCATTATAATGAGCAATGTGAAATTCACGACACCTGGTTCAGGGTTCAAGATAGGTTTGAGTTGACAATCTGTCGAAAATGCAGTGTATTTTAGGAAAGTCTTCTTTACCCCTGGAAATCAAACAGCAAACTGTTTGCATTATTTTAATGAGCAATATGAAATTTATTATCCCTGGGTTCAGGCCGCAGGGTGGGGCTAAGTTGATCATATGCTGTATGTTATAGAAATCTTGTTTACTCTTGGATATATTGAGCACTACTGCCACTGCATATCTCCAATAAAATGATATACATGTATAAAACAAAAACTGAAATGTTTTGTTTTGGAAAGGAATCTTGGTAGGTTGCATTCAACAAATCTTTTAGAACTCAAATAGAAAGTCCCATTTCACTGTATTCTTTCTTATAAAAGAATATCAGTTGTGTATGATAGTTATACCAATATATCTATCATCTAGTACAAGTATAAAAATGCGAGATGTATAAAGGCATACAAGTAATATGATTTCTGAAGACCATTTAACAAATGTGCACACTCAGGTGACTGTTGAGACCCATGGGCCTCTTGTTTACTGTAGCTTGTGTAGGACCTTGACATCATCTATCTGGATTTTTATACCCCCCGCAAACGAAGTTTGGGGGGGTATACTGGAATCACTTTGTCCGTCCCTCTGTCCGACCGTCTGTCCGTCCGTCCGTTTGTCCGTAGACGCAATTTGTCCGAAGTTTATTTCTAATACCGCTGGACGTATTTCATTCAAACTTTATGTACATCTTCTATATATTATGTAGTTGTGCATCTCTTATTTTCATTGAAATATTTTAACAGTTATAGAAGTTACGCACATTTTCTTTTCATTTTGGGGGTTGCTCACTTTGTCCAGAGTTTAATTCTAATACCGTTGAACAGATTTGATTCAAACTTTATTCTCATCTTATATATATAATGTAGTTGTGCATCTTCTATTTTCATTGAAATATTTTAACAGTTATGGAAGTTACGGACATTTTCGGGTTTGGCATCCACATACTGTATCTGCAATCTTGTGACTTCTCGGTAAAACATAAAGTGGCTCATGTGTGTTGAATACTTATTTGTCAGATAGTATTTATAATCTCAACTATCCCTGGCAATGGGATTCATAGTAAACTGCCTTTATTGCAGCTACTTAGAGTTGTTATACCAGTGGAAAAGATTACAATAATACCAATACTTGAATTAAATATTTCCCATCATCTTATATGCCCGGCGGGGGGTATTAGTCCCATTAGGACAGTTCTAGTTTTGGCTAGTTCCTTTTTGTACAACCACAGTGTGGCATATATGTGTCCTATGGATATACTTTTAAAATGTATTACCAATAATATACATTAATGTTTAATGCTCAAACATGTCACGTGCGATGATGTCATACATTTAGATATAAATACCAATGAAAAGAAAAGTGATTTGTTCTCATAAAGTATACTTAAACTTTTTTATATTTCTCTTAGATTACTGAAAGCAAATGGAAGTAAAATATGTACAAATTAAAATTTCACATGTACTTTTAAAATATTTGAAGTAAGTTTCCATTAGACTATAGAGTTTCAATATGATCACTGTTTGCAAAGCTTATGCTTGTAATCCCACTGACTGGCCTATTCAATTCCCAATCTTCTTTTCTTGAATTTTCGGCAAGTGTTGAAGTTTCTGTATTTGCACAACTGAAATTTGTACTGTCACCACTGTGAGGTCTCTCTGAATGTTTCACTGTGGAAGGTCTGCTGTTGGCAAAGCTTAATCCCAGACTCTGGCTACTTCTAGTTCTATGTAGGTATTTGGTTGCAGAGCGAGATATAGAGGTAATTGCCCCCTCAGAAGTTCCTGATGCCGGTCTTTTGCTCTCATTATCCCCGCCATTAAAATCAGTATATTCAGGTGGATGGGTCATGAGCCAATTTTCAATTGTGTTCAACTTCTGTTGTTTTCCTTTGTGGCTTTCATTTTCATTTGATTTTTCATGTTGATCATAATTCTCTTTTAGTTCTTGGTTTTCAGTTTCCATGCAGTGTTGTTATTTTGTGCATTTGTTCAACATTAGCCTCTTTTAGTTTCTGGTTCTTTTTCTTGAGTCCCGATTTTTCATCACTCAGTTGTTGTTTGACTTCCTCAAGACTTCTGATATCGCGCTGATTATTGTGTATTCTGTTCTCGTAATCTGTGAGTTTGGAGTGAAGATTTTTGTTCTTTCTTTTTAGATCTTCATTGTCTTGCTTCTCTGATTCGAAGTCGAGGATTTTCATTTGAACTTCATTCTTTGCCTCTCTTAACTTTTCATTATAAAATGCTTTCATTGTTTCATACCCAGCTTCTTTTGTTTCAAGTTGACTTTTGAGTTTCCCATTTTCTTGCAAAATTTGATCCACTAAATTTAGAAAAGAATTTGTGTCTGTTGATTCGAGTCCTTGTATCTTCTGCATTTCCCCCCGGCATTCTTGTATTCCATGAATTATATCTCTTGCGCAGGTTACTGATGAGGAACTTGGGAATTCCCCTCCCATCACTAGCTCATGAATTTGTTTCATAAGGTTTTCTGTTGAGTTTTGAGATTTTGTTGATTTTTCCTTTCCCTTTCCAAGAATCACACCATTTCTAGGGGCTGTCAGCTTGTTCCTTTTTGTCTCTACGGAAAACTTGCTGCTGATGTTGCCCACAGACATTGATCTGGACCAATTTTTTCGTTCTTTACCAGCCATGTTGTAAGTTATATTTTACACAATGTTCACTAAATCAAGAAAACATGTCCTCATTTCTAGCTTTTCTGATCACAGACAATAGTTTTGAGTCAGATCAGACATTATCTATGTAGTGGTTTTGCATTCAGTCTTGCAGTGAATGAAGTGTTAAGTTATGTCATTGATTTTTCTATAAACTTAAAAGTTGAGAATTGAACCTCAACAGAGATAAATCATGGTCTTTTTACAAGATAGGACTGATTTGTAAGATAGACAATACTTCTCTAAGTTTAAATACCAGGTAATCAATCAGAACTCTTTAGTTTCTGTAAAATGTTATCAGTAATGTCAGCTAAAGAACTAATTCAAGTATATACTAAGCTAAGGAGTGGTCTTCACTTTCTTCAGATTGTACATATCTAAAATCAGATTTTCATGAATAACTATGGAGTACTTTGAAATACATAATATGCTACAAATTGTTCTGCTATAATTTAATATTTTATTTTTTTTTTATAAATCTAAGCACATACATTTTTATTAATAAAGAAACAATTAACACAACACACACAGTGACACACACACATGCATTATTTTATTTCAAATCATGTTAGACTTTTTTCTGCTGACACAAAACCATGCATTATTGTAACAGAAATCTACTAAAAATGGTTAATTGTATCATTAATGAAGAAGATTTGATTCTCAGATTTTGATAGCTCCAGTGTGAAAATTGCCTGTCTAGTCAAACTCCTTTTTTGGAATATTAAGCAATGTCATACATTGCACTATAAGCAGAAGTAGACTGTGGTGGCATTTGGGTAATTGTTATCATTGGTAGACTGAGAACAAAATAAAAAAAGAAGAAATGCTTATAACATACAAAATAACTTTGCATTAATTGCTGGACTTGATTGGGTGAATTTAATCAATATTGCAATTAAGCCTCTGTATATACCAGGCTATTTGATAGAGCCATACAGAGAAATTATGAGGTACAATGTAAAAAAAAAGCTAAAAATTGCAAAAATAGGATATGTCCATTTTTCATTCAGTTTGCAGGTGAATACTCATAATTAGTACATTGTAATATGTAATCTTGAGTGATTTGTATGTTCAAAAGATGAATGTATGTAATGTTATGTAGATTCTAAAACATAGCACTTAACATACATCATATTTCTCATCAAATTCATGTTGTTACAATTCCTAGTGAACATGGCAATGGATTAATCTTGTGAAAACAATCTTAGTTTGGAGTAAATAACATGTTTTCATGGAATTTTCAGACAGAACTATTTGTTTACGACTTGTCAAGGAAGAAATACAAGAAGCAAGCCAGAAATTATACCATTTATTGGAGGTAAGTATTTTGTTACTACGTCAACATATGGGGTAATTCTAATCTAAAATGGATGTCATAAAAATATTGTTATGTGGAAGTTTTACTAGCAACATTATACAAATATTAACATTTTTTAAATTGGTGAATTTGAGGGTAGTAAGACCATCGTATTGACTGAAAAGATGTGAATAATTAATTATATGATTGAATAATTCAGAACATCATAATCAGCTTCTAGAGCTCTCAAAACAATATCTGGTCAGCATCTTTGTTAACAGCCAGAGTGCAAGACCTCAGAAGTTATTAGAGATGCAAGTTTTCATTGGACGACCAAAAAATGATAACTATATAATCGTATAGAATTCCAATTTATTTTTGGCGGCTGTTGGAAAGATCAAGTGTTATATTCACCTCAAAAGCATGTGGAGGTGAATTTAATGTTTTTTCTAGTCTGATGAATATTAGCCAATCAAAAAGGTTGGAATTATTCAATCACATGATAAATATATATTGTTGAATAAATGTATGAAATCAGATATCTCCATTATTTCATAATTTAATGTCTACTATTATTTTTAGGAACTCTGTAACAATATCTATAATTCTAGGGATTTTCTTATCAAATGTGGCTATGGGACCGATAATTTTTATTAAGGTCATGTGGGAGTAAATCATTGCCATCTGTTGGGTTAATTATGTGTGCCATCATAATTACTTCACTTATGTTTCATTTAAACAATGAAATGCTTTCTTTGTTGTTTCATCGGGTGATGAAGGTTGCTAGCATTGCAGTAAAAATTCATAACCCGCTTACGTGGATTAAGTAAATTTTTCTGCAATGCTAGCTACCTTCATCACCCGATGAAACAACAAAAAAAGGCATTTCATTGTTTTCATTTTTATATGCCTGTCGTAAGACCAAAAGTAGGTCAGATAATTTCCTGGACTTCTCATGATTATGGATACAGATATTGCATTAAAATTTTTCACTACTGTCCGACGGGCGTATGATGTACCGTTTGTGGTACTCTTGTTATCACTTCATTTCTTGATACATATAGCGTGAAAAACATTTTTATGCCTGGATTTGTTTTTTTAAAAAAAGGGCATATTGTTTTTGGTCTGACTTTTCTCTTTGGGTCCTTTTTGTCTACAACTCTAACCTTGGTCATAAATTTAAAGTTGCACATGTAAATTGAGGTCATCTTTAAAAAAAAGAAATGTATGTGATGTCATATAATATGCAATCATCCTCAGGCAATGCAGATTCAAGTTTCTTCAAACCATGGTCCCCAGGGAGGGGGTAGGTCTGGTCCTCAATAGGGGATCAAAGTTGTACATGAGACATACTGGGGGAAATCTTTAAAAAATCTTATTCTCAAGATCACTGGGGTAAGGATTGAGTATATTACTATGCATGCATTCTCAGGTAGGGCATCTTAAAATTTCTTCAAAATCAATGCCTTAGGATTTAGGCCTTGATATTGATTCAGGTTTTATTTAGGGAATATATGGGGAAAAGATTTTGAAAATCCTCTCAAGAGCAGTAGGGCCATGATGATATATGCAATCATCCTCAGATAGTGAAGATTCAATTTAATTGAATTGTGGACCCTAGTATTAGGGTGGGTCCACAATTATAAGGGAATCAAAAATTTTACATGCTTATATAAGTATATAATATAGAAATTAAGAGAGATTTTGAGAGAGAGAGATGCAACATTCAATTATATATTGCAGTGTCTGGCAATAAGTAGAAAAAAGGTTTTAAATTGATAACACTTTTTGATCGTCAGATGTTTTACATTTAAAAACAATTAAGTGACATTAAAATGTTTCGAAGTAAAACATCAAAAAATCATTTGTAAGGTCATGTTAGTACATGTAATATTGATATGGAAGCGTTCTTTTGTTGTCTGGATTCCAGTTCCGTTTTAAAATTGTGGTTCATAATAGTGGTCAATATTTGTCATGGGATAAAGAGGGCATTAATTCCTTTAAAAATCTTCTGAAGAACAGCCAAAAGTGACTCGGGTGAGTGTTATGACCCATAGGCCTCTTGTTTTACTATTGTGTGTTTCCTTTATAATGTCACCCAAAACTCCTCAAAATATGCCATTTTTATAAAGCTGTGGGATGAAAATAAGTCCTGCTACACATAGATTTTGCTTCTATTTTCTGAAAGCAGATGTTCAAAATTGTTTACCAGACTTTTGTTTACATACAAAGTTCTAAGTTAACCAGAGCTTGTAACTACTCCCACATGACTTTCAAAATAATGTGTAGGGGAAAAAATAGTATCATTTGAGAAATGTACGATCATCATGTGTTGTTGTGAATTTGGTATTTCCTTTATCTATGGTATCAACTCATTTTTTTTCTTCAGAAATTTGTTGGCAATAGCTATATTCTATGGGCTTCCTGTGCTGCAGTTGGTTTTTACATACCAAAAAGTAAGCAACTAGCAAATAAATCTGAATGTGCAAAGATGGTCAATGAAGATCGGTAATCATTTTCTTATTTTATTTATTAGTTAATTTGATATCATTTTTTAAAGCTTTGCTCATTTTATATGATATAAAGTAAGTTGGGGGAGTTTATGCATTATAAATCACGGAGTGGTTTATAAAAAAAGTGTAAACTGTCCCAACTTACTTTATATCGTATAAAATGAGTAAAAATTTCTTTCATTCCTTATAATTTGACTGAGTAAACTGCATTTGTTATTATTTGATGAATATTTCTAATGCAGATATGAATTTTATATGAATTGTAAACCAATGTTGTCGTATCAACAAAATGGAATCTAAACAGTCAAATGTATTGTGATGTCATTCCTAGGACGTCATATAGTGGTACTAAACAGACACTTTGTTTACATGA
The DNA here is from genome assembly GCF_947568905.1 of Ostrea edulis. Lineage (NCBI taxonomy): Eukaryota > Metazoa > Mollusca > Bivalvia > Ostreida > Ostreidae > Ostrea > Ostrea edulis. Next base: position 71,160,237 of record NC_079165.1, on the reverse strand, counting down.
TATAAAGCATGTTGATGAAGTCAAATGAACCAATCAAATTGCATGTTACAAGTAAAATTCTAAAATCATTTAGTAATTAATGCATATCATATATTGTTGTATTATTGAACATCTGATTTATTAAAAAAGATTTTGAAAGTTGCAAGATGCAACAGTCTGATTATGAGCTATTTCACGATTGTACTCTCAAATTTGAATTGTCAAGAATGCATGTATATATTTTACTAATTAGGGATGAAATGATGATTGATTGTACATGTGATAAAAATTTGCTCAGTTTGGCGACTGACTTCAATGATAGATTGCATTTTTTTCATAATTTTCATTTATAATCGGAGAAACACTAATGTATTTTCTTATTTGACAAAAACTTGATTTGATAGTCACTAAAAATCAAGAAATTAACCACACTTCAGTAATTACAAAAGTCCAAATAATATTAAGCAAATTATATTTAGTGGATCATCAAATAGTATATGTTAATTCCTTTGGTCAAATATACTATAGAAATACATATGTATTCTGAATAAGATTGTCCATCAATAGATTGCTAACACTCCTTGTTTTAATTTAAATGTCACTAGGAAAGGAAAATATTAGATTATAAAGAAGTTGATGTTTATGAAAAAGAAAGAACAGTTACTGTATACAGGGTTATTTTCACCCCGTGTTACTTTCACCTTTCTGCACTTGCTGACGGTTTCGCTCAGTTTTAAATTTGCCCAGACACAGTTGTTTTAAAATAGAGATAAGAAAAGAAAAAAAAAAACCCCAATTTTGCCCAGCCTTAAATTCGCCCACTGACAATGAGCGTAAAAGGGACAAAAATAAAACGGGGGCAAATATTTCCCTGTATATAGTACTTACAAACCCATTCATCAGTCTGCATTACAAAAATTTATGTTCAAGTCACTGCTCCATGTTAATTGAAGTATAATGTACATGCATGTTTGTTGTTTTGTAGGTATTAAATGTGACAGGTGACTTGGATATCTGCTACTATAACTTTAACTGTGCACATCCTTGGGGACAAGTCAGTTCATTCAACAACATCTTCAGCAATATAGGATATGTGTCTCTAGGAATTCTTTTTCTGATCCTGGTGTACAGGAGGTATACATTTTAATGGTTCCCAAAAATATTAAAAGAATGCAATTGATAGAAGAAAGAATTTTTGTTTTTATCAACAAGTTTAAAAGTAAGCAAAACCTAATTGAATTTTATTTAGTGTGAATTAAATTGAATTTGCATTGTTAGATTAAAGTTTAGAGTGTTTCAGCAATTTTCTGTGTAAGAAGTTAAAATTGCTATATTTTTGTATGATGTTGGAAGTACTTGAGATAAAAACTTTCATAATGGAGGTTCAGCTTTATAGTGAATATCATTATAAGCAGGCATGAGAATTAATTTGGTTTGTTCTGCAGGAAACTGATTTACGACCGAGCGGTACAGCTGGAAAGTTCTATGAAGAAAGAGATGGGGATTCCGCAACATTTTGGGCTTTTCTTTGCCATGGGGATTGCTCTGATCATGGAGGGCATCATGAGTGCTTGCTATCATGTTTGTCCTACTTACTCCAACTTTCAATTTGGTACAGTAGGAACTCACATTTGTTTTAAATATAGTTTCATACAGATTGAATGTAAACATTATGGCCACGCTATAGAATGGCTAAAGGATATAATAGTGTTGTCCCATTCAATCCTTCTATTAGTGATGTTTTGCAGACATTTCTTCATTGTGTAGTAATATCAAGTTGGTCTTTGTTAAAAATGACCTATTTTCATCCGATTTAGGGATTATCGTAAACCAACTTTTATTCGTGTGCGATAAAATTTCGCAAGATGAGTGAGAATCTCATCATTGTGGATATTTCTCATCGTGAACCAGACCTTGAATGTCTGTCATCTGTAATGAAAAAGACTCAATCGTGAAAATTTCTTGCCGCAGACCAGTTTACCACAGGTGAATTGCGAAATAAAGTAGCCGTGAATAAAAGTTAGTTGACAGATTTCCTACTTGTCTTGCAGGTAACAAAATCAATTCATATGATGGCATATCATATTCTGATTTTCATTGCAGACACTTCATTTATGTACATCATAGCTTGTCTATGTATGCTAAAGATTTACCAAACTAGACATCCTGACATCAGTGCAAAAGCACACACTTCTTACCTTCTTATGGCCTTTGTCATTTTCATAGCAGTCATTGGCGTGGTAAGTACCCATGTGAATGAACTTTAAGAAATACTAGTACACTTTATGTGAGATTTTTCTTAATTTCGCTGTGAATTTTACACAATGGACCACAAAACTCTGTGCTTTAAGCTGGAGTTCAAACGACATGCTATTGATCTTTTTCAGATTTATGGGACCAGTATTTTCTGGATTTTATTTGCCTGTGTCTACATGTTTTTCTATTTAGTCCTGAGTGTTCACATTTACTTCATGGGGAGATGGAAAATAGGTGAAACTTTCCTCTTGATAAAGTTTAACATCCACTTTTGATGGTACAATTGTATCACGTTAAACCAATGTTCACTGCATGGAATATTACAACTGACACATCTTTCAGATAGGGGAATATGCAGAAGACTGTTTGTGGCAGTTAGATATGATTTATTACGATGCAGAAAACCCATGTATCCGGTGAGTACAAAAAAAACATTTATAATCTTATCATACAAGCAATTAATGTACAGGTAGAAAATGTTTTGATTTCGTATTATTTACTTCTGCTTATGATACTTTTAGGACAGAATGGCCTTATTGGTGATTGGAAATGTAATAAACTGGTCAATGTAAGTATCTGGAGTATGGAGCATATTCACTTGTTTGAGTTCTGGAATGTAGTGGCATCTGCAGGTTTTTTGTTTTTAATACAAGCACTTAACTTATAAAGCAGTGACCACTTATTGGTCACCACTTAACTGGTGGCTGCCTCTTATCATGTGGTGGCTGTCTTTTTATGTGTGCAGCCACCGCTTGATTTAGCTGATATGGCCCACCAAAGATGGGGAACTTAACACCCCCATTTATTAATGTAAATGACAGATAATATGCAATGGTAAATACAACCAATAATAAACAAGATATACATGATGAAACATCACAATCAACATGCATTTAATATCCACAATTATATGGCCCACCAAAGATGGGGAACTTAACACCCCCATATCAAAATTAACTAGCTTCAACATCATCTTCAAGTTTCATCGATCAACTGCCAACTAGACTATTAGCATATCTACCCCCCCCCCCCCCCCCCCCCCCCCCCACCCACATTAACAAATTATGCATCAGGGTGGGAGGTGGGGAAATTTTGTTTACTCTGGACTTGTCCAGCCATTAATTTAAGAAATTTCTAGAATGCGCCAATATACTCCCTCTATATGCAAAGTTGCGTAACTCAACAATCAAAATTACCTCCCCTTGCGCTAAACATGAACAGTACAGTGTACAAGAGAGATAACTCTAATAAGATATACAAGCCTACAGTTTGCCAAAAATTAGTTTATTTCATAAACTCTATTATATGGCTTTTTTAAAAGAATGAATTTTAAGTTCCAATCAATAGTCTTGTTCTTTATTGAGGCATGTACATAGAGGAGAATTTAAAAGACTGAATATTCCACAAATTTTGTATTACTTACAGTGCGATATATGGCGCTGTGAACCATTCCATGGACTTTGCTACACTCTTACTAGGAATTTTTATAGGAAATCTCATGATATATTGTACATTCTACATTATCATGAAGGTATGAATTTTTATTACTTTGGTGTTTTACACTATAGCTAGTTTGCTTACAACCTTACTCTTCTATGGTATTATTTGAAAAATAGTTTATGTTGCAGTTTAAAATTAGTGTACATTTCTGCTTATACAACTAATGTACTTACAGACTTTGTTGAGGGTTTTCCTTAAGTTTGCTTTATTATTTAGCATAGATAATGGTTTCTAATTATTTCCAGTAATTTTGTACAGTACAATAATTTTGCATCAGTGCCATTTTGAAGTGATTACCTGTCAGAGAATTAATACATGTATTTGAAGGGATAATTTGATTTTGAATGTGTATTTTCTTGATCTATTTTCAGTTGCGATATAAAGAGAAAATTCACAGACTCGCTATATTCGTTATTGTTAGCGCTGCAGTTGTGTGGGGGTTTGCTCTGTATTTCTTTTTCTCAAATCTCACTTCTTCACTGGTAAGTAAAAGCTATTGATTTGAATAGTATTTCACTACATTACAGTTGTTCTGAATAGAAGTATTAAAATGTGTATTTTGTAAAATTCACACCTTAATAAGATTACAATTCAGATAAATTAAATGTTATTTGAATCTAACTGAGGCCAAGTATTGTTGGCTGAAAATCATACAAATACTTTTTATTTCATATAGAATATTTCATAGAGAAATACTTTGTGACAAGTTTGATTTTTAAATTCCAATAGCTAACACCCTCCAGATCAAGAGAAGGAAACAGAGACTGTCTACTGGTGGAATTTTATGATGCTCATGACATCTGGCATTTTCTTTCATCGATTGCTTTGTTTTTTTCATTCTTGGTAAGAATTCATTGAATATGTACCAAATGCACTATACATGTAGTTCATAAGCATAAGAAAAAGGGGGTGGGTGTCATTGCGAAAAATCTAGTGAGGCTATTTTCCTCATCGCCACAATGGAAGCTACGCCTGTAAGTAACACAACTTGAACTTCCTATAATGCTTTAATTTGGAAATATTTTGCATTGTACCAATAGTAAAACCATGGAATGATGTGGTATCTGAATTTTGACATTCAAGTACTGGTATGTATCGTTATAGGTAGTGTCATGTAGAAATCCAGGTCAAGCTTCTCTGCTTTTCGAAAGTTAGCATTTCTATCTTTGCAAAAAAATACAAGTTTTTAGCTCACCTGAGCTGAAAGCTCTACTGAGCTTTCAGCTTGCATGTTGTCCATTGTCTGTTCGTCTGTAAACTTACATTTATGACTTCTTCTCCAGCTACCTGACATAGTGCAAATTCAAGTTTGTTAAAATCATGGCCCACGGGGGTAGGAAGGGGCCACGGTAGGGTATAAAATTTTTCATACAGATATATATGGAAAATCTTTAAAAATCTTCTTCTCAAGAACCACTGGGCCAGAAAAATTTACATTTACATGAAAGCTTCCTGACATAGTACAGATTCAATTTGTTCAAATCATGGCCCCTCGGGGGAAGGATGGGGCCACAATAGGGGATCAAAGTTTACATAGAAATATATAGGAAAACTCTTTTAAAATCTTCTTCTCAAGAACCATTGGGTCAAAGAAGTTTACATTTACATGAAAGCTTCCTGACATTGTGCGAATTCAAGTTTGTAAAAATCATGGGCCCCGGGGTTAGGTTGGAGCCACAATAGGGATCAAAGTTTTGCAAGCGAATATATAAGGAAAATCTTTAGATATGGGTCAAGGTGAGCAATGTGGCCCATGGGTCTCTTGTTATTTTGTGGCTTTGTTTTTGGTTGTTTTTTAAATTCACACAAAGGTAATGCTTGAATGTAATACTCTGTAAATAAAAAATAAAATAAATGTTTATTCCGTATATACATACATACAAACATACATACATAAATACTAAGGACAACCCATGAAAGCTCGAAAGCTTATTGCCAATGGGGTCCTTTCATGCATGGATGTTTGCGCTAACTAGGGGGTCATTTATGTGGGAGGAGACCGGAGGAAACCCACGTGTCCAAGCGTGCGACTGCCATACCGTCTCACATACAACCACTGCCGATCACGGGGATCGAACTCGAGTCTCAGCAATGAGAAGCGAGAGCGCTACCTCTGCGCTACCTGGACACCCATGTATGGGGTTTTGAGTATCGAATTACCTGTTGACAGTTCTCTCTGATGACCTGAGATTCTTGCATTTCCTTTTCTTAATTCGTTTTTAAACTGAACTAAACTCATTAAACCTTATTTTTAGTTCTTCATTATAAATTTTTTTGCAAAGCCTACTGCACCGATTGAAAATATAAGCAAAGAAAAGTATTTTTAAACTTTACACCGTTACTCGCATCCAATGTAAAGAAGATGTTCTTGGACCGTGACAAGTATTGCCACCTAGTTTTGAACATATTTTATTGTACATACATGTACATGATATACAAAAGGATCAGAAACAAGTTCAAATAACTTACGAGTTCTTCTCCTTAAAAATATAACAATATTATTGTAGAAAATTAATGTACAAAAAATTTAACTTGAACACCAATTGAATCTTTTGGTTTCATGAATTGCCACCTAGTGGGAAACAGGAATGCAACTCATTTCTAACTCCCATTGTTTTTGTGTGATACTCAGGTGACCATTAAGGCCCATGGGCCTCTTGTTCCTTCTCATTGTCAAAATACTAGCTGAAACAATTTTATACTCTTGTTCTTGGAATGAATACAGAGGGTGTGATTTATCATATAAAATAAAAATGACAAGAAGTATCACATTTTGATAAAATATCACATTTGGTAAAATTCTCTGTCAATGAAATCAGCAGTGTTGATGCATTTTCTTGCAATTTTTAAGACATTTTAATTCTTTAAACCTTTTGAAAATTCCTCATGTTGTTTACCTGTGACTAAAGTTCTATTACGTGTGCCAAATGTACACTTTAAATCACCACAATGGAGTTATATAGGATTATGGAAACAGGCTCTTTCAAATTCAAGTTTTAATGTAAGAATGATGATATAAAAGAAAAATATATTTCATTCACTTGGTAGATTATGAAACAGAGAGAAACTGAAACTTTTTTTATTTGATTTAACGCCTAATTTTACACAAAGTATTCAATGGCATTGTACATGTATAATATAAAAAGCTTTAAAAGAATAAGCAATACATCATATACATACAAACGCACTTTACATACACTAAACTAAAAACATGTACATTAAAACTGTCTAAACAAATGTGTTTTCAATTTGGCTTTAAAAGTATGTAAAGATTTGGACTGCCTTATTTCAGCCAGTAAACTGTTCCACAGTCTCGGACCAATGGTTCCGAAACTTCTATCACTGAAAGTTTTACACCTTTTAAAAGGAACAATGTAGCAACTCTCAGAAGATTGAGAGAGTTATACATGTATCTAAATCAAAATATTCTGTCAGATGTTTACAGACTATCTGTATGATTCTGTCTCTCCACATGAATCGAGTCATTCCATTGTATTTTTGTTTCAGGTTCTGCTGACTCTGGATGATGATATGTTTTCTACCCGAAGAGACCAGATACACGTGTTTTGAGTGACATCCTTCATTTCAAAGCTACTTTCAATCTACGGTGGTTGTTGTGAACAAGGAAAGCGGCTGGTGTAAAAATTTCTGATAAAACTTAATATGACTTCATAATGGATACCATTCCTACAGAAGAACTTTTATAGACCAAAATCACCAAAATAGATTAGCATAATAGGAAGAGGAAAGATAAAAAAAATAGGCCAGGCTGGACTGGGAATCATCTTGTGCTCCTGTGTCTCTAGTGGAGTACTATCCAATTTAATGTTCACACCTTACCGTTACTATAGCAATAAAAATAGTTACAGTAACTTCATTGTCAGAATTGTAGAAAATTAACCTACTTGATAAAAAAAGTCAAGCCCAAAGAGCTCAGTTTTAATTTTGCAATAAATTTTCTCAGAGGTGTCTCTCAGGGGTGATCATCTCAAAAACATTCCGATAACTACTTTGTAAATATTATGTGTATATCTTCTTGTATCAATACACTGTACATGCAGTCATTATTTTCTGCATGCACTTGTGATCTAAGTAGAAAAAATGTTTTAATTTTCTGAGATTTATCAACTGTGAGTTTGTGAACAGGATTCAATGGAATATTGCATAAATTACACATAACCAGTCGCACAGGGGCTAAGCCCGTTTTGGGCCTGTACTCTGTGATGCCATAAATATAGAAAGGGGTCTAATTCTAACCCAGATAAAAAAAAAACCCACTCCATTCAAATGCCTAAAAAATTCGAAACTAGGTGTGATATGGGTAATTTGCTAGTCTCCTTGAATAGATTAATGTTTTAATTACTTGCATGCCAAATTTCAAGCCACAGGTTCTTAAAATAACAGAGATGTACCGTATTACTTCATAGTTCTTTCGATTTCACATGTTTATTTTTACTAGAACATTTACTGGTCCAGGTCACCGGGTGGTTTCTTGCCTATGACAGCAGCGAAATTCAGACTAGTGTGGAAGATTTCAGACTTATCAATTAAAATTTCACATCAAATACATGTATATGCTACTTACTTCCTCTATATTTAGGGTATCACAAAGTTCGGACCCTAAACAGGCTTAGCCCCTGTGACCAGTCGTGGTAGCTCAGTGCCCAACTCGTGCCATGGTCATGTCAAACCTAAGTCATAAACATAAGTAGTGGGGAGAATCGTGGGTATTTTGAATATTAAGTTGAACTTTGTCATTTTTATAAGCATGTCCTGAATAGATGGTACCTATTTTATGTAATCAACTCCACTTACACCTCTAACTTGACATTCCTCAAACTTTGTACAGTTGTTATGGACACATTGAAGATGTGTATGTGTCTTTTTTAAAGTGATCAGACATTTTTCGAAAAATTTACTTGGTGTTTAACTTTGTAATTTTTTAAGCTTGTCGTGAATAGACGGTAACTCTTTTTGTTATCAAACTCCTCTTGCAGCATTTATTTGACATCCTTGATACCTACTTTGTAACCAACTCCTCTCACAGCTTTTAATTGACATTTTTCATACCTTGTACATGATAGATGTTTTAAAAACATTGAAGATGTACGTGTGATATTTTAAAAGTGCTTCTGTTGTTTTGGAAAAATCCTTCATTTAATATGGTATGTCATTTTTCCAGTATGTTTTGTACTGTTATGTCTAGGATAGAGATAACATATTGTAAAGCAACCCGGCCATTTTTTTTCTTGGATTAATTTACCTGTTTAAATCACAGATGTGCCCCCAAAAAATTTCCATTTGTCTGATATCAACTGTGATCATAGTAAAATTATGTTAGTTCATACCTAAATTCATTTGTTTCAAATTTACTTAAATTGTGAACTTGTGTTTTTGTGTGCTTGTTTACTCCATAATCTCAAGGAAGTTTGACTGATTTTTAATTTTCTAATCTGCATCAGCATTTGTGTAACTATTTCAGATGTAAAACATTCCATGTAGATTTATTGTCCCACTGCCGAAAACTCCCTACATGTAGTTGTAACGGTGCTGGAGAGGGTGCAGGGAACGGTAGTACAATGTGTACCAGTATGTTCTACAGTTACTGTAACATGTAGTTGCAAGTTAAAAGGGCTACAGATCATGCCATTCTTGTGAAGTTTGTCATAGGTTAACCATTTAAAAAAAAATACATGTATATATTGGACAATAAACTTGTTGACAAATAATTAATTGTATTATATTTTGTCTTTTCAAAATTGTCATACATATATTGTCTTTTTTTTCTATGGGTGCTTACGAGTACATTTGTAAGTTATTTGGAGAATTGGCTATAGTCATATTTCCTTTTATTATCCTCTCGTGATGGAATTATATAGGATAATATAGCAAGATGATGTATGTGTAAGTGTGTGATTACATGTGTATGTATGTGTGTGATAGCATGTGTGTGTGATTGATTACACATGTAAGTGAATGATTGCATGTTGAAGTGTACGGAAGCCGATAGGTGCCAGGGTATAGAATTAATATTTATTTAACTGGCGGCAGCCACTTAATTTATATGGCGGCCGCCACTTATTATCTGGCAGCCGCCACTTATTAACTGGAAAGATTTAGAATAGTACGCAAACATGCAGCATCGTTTTTCAAAGTATATAGGGACAGTCGGAGGAGAAATTGTCTTCTACAATTGTTGACAAGCAGAAAAGGAACCTAAAATGTCTCTTTTGTCCAAACTTCGTACTCCTAAATTGGAGGGAGAGGGCTCCGTTCATTCTTCAATTGATCAGTTCATTCATTATTACATTTTTACCATTCATTACTACTACCAAAAGAGTGGGGTGGGGGCCAATCCGCCAATTAATTTTATTTCACATGTGAAAATAATTATAGTTTGCATGTGAAAATAATGGAGAAATTGAACATAAAAAAAATGGAGGGTCAGCTCCGTGGGTCTACATATTTAACAGTACAATCGAAAAACAATAATTTAATGCTCTTAATTGTGTGTGTATATATATAGATATATATATATATATATATATATATAATCCAAATAGAAAGAGTTGATATCACACAGTCAAAATAATTCAATAAAAAAAGCAGGAAAATATACAGTTCCAAAATATATTTAAATCACTAGCGCTTTCTGGATTTTAACATCCATCCTCAGGTGAATACAAATTAATTTGTATTCAGCTGAGGATGGATGTTAAAATCCAGAAAGCGCTAGTAATTTAAATATATTTTGGAACTGTATATTTTCCTGCTTTTTTTTATTGAATTATATATATATATATATCACATACATATTACTAAGCATTGGGAGGGATTGCACCCCTTTCATTTTGAGAGAGAGATAGAGAAAGAGAGAGGAATTGAATAACTGGTGACAGCCATATAAATGATTTAAACTGAGTGGCGGCCGCCATATGAATTAAGTGGCGGCCGCCACTTAATTTATCTGGCGGCTGCCAGTTAATTTATATGGCGGCTGCCAGTTAAATTAACTGGTGGCCGCCATATAATTAACTGGCAGCCGCCATATAAATTAATTGGTGGCCGCCACATAAATTAACTGGCAGCCGCCAGATAATAAGTGGCGGCTGCCACATAAATTAAGTGGCGGCCGCCAGTTAATTTATATGGTGGCCGCCAGATAATAAGTGGCGGCTGCCAGTTAAATAAATATTAATTCTATACCCTGGCACCTATCGGCTTCTGTAGAAGTGAATGTTTGCATGTGAGTGTGATCTTACATGTGTATGTAAGTGCATGATGCATGTATATGTGTATAAAAATGAGTGATTGAATGTGTAAGTGCATGATTGCGTGTGTGTGTAAGTGATCGATTGTGTGTGTGTGTGTGTGAAGTTGCATGTATGTCAATGTCATTTATGGAAAGCTAAGATAACGAACATGGATCAATTTCACAACTCCTATAAGCAATACAGAATAGAGAGTTGGGCAAACATGGACCCCTGGATATACCAGAGCATTAGTATGTCTGTGAGGGGAAGCTACTCCGCTAGGTGTGCTCTACGGTGTTCTTGCCATTGGGATTTATTATCTTGCGATCCACTTTGTGAGTTGTGAAACGCTATTGTTTTTGTAGACAACAGGACAAAGAACACTTGGGCCACTGGATGGATGCATTTCTTACATTTGTAAAATTCTCCGATTATAGATAAGTGTAACTGCACATTGTCGTGGTTCAATGCCGGTGCTCTTCTTTATTTTACTGGGGATGAAGATAATGATGAGGAAGACTGGTTATTATCACCATTGACCTGAATGTATACCTGTATGAAATCTACTGACTGTATACCTGTATGATATCTAACTGACCTGACTGTATACCTGTATGAAATCTACTGACTGTATACCTGTATGATATCTATCTGACCTGAATGTATACCTGTATGATATCTAACTGACCTGACTGTATACCTGTATGATATCTAACTGACCTGACTGTATACCTGTATGATATCTATCTGACCTGACTGTATACCTGTATGATATCTAACTGACCTGACTGTATACCTGTATGATATCTAACTGACCTGACTGTATATCTGTATGATATCTAACTGACCTGACTGTATACCTGTATGATATCTAACTGACCTGACTGTATACCTGTATGAAATCTACTGACTGTATACCTGTACGATATCTAACTGACCTGAATGTATACCTGTATGATATCTAACTGACCTGAGTGTATACCTGTATGATATCTAACTGACCTGACTGTATATCTGTATGAAATCTACTGACCGTATACCTGTATGATATCTAACTGACCTGAATGTATACCTGTATGATATCTAACTGACCTGACTGTATACCTGTATGATATCTAACTGACCTGACTGTATACCTGTATGATATCTAACTGACCTGACTGTATACCTGTATGATATCTAACTGACCTGACTGTATACCTGTATGAAATCTACTGACTGTATACCTGTATGATATCTATCTGACCTGAATGTATACCTGTATGATATCTAACTGACCTGACTGTATACCTGTATGATATCTAACTGACCTGACTGTATACCTGTATGATATCTATCTGACCTGAATGTATACCTGTATGATATCTAACTGACCTGACTGTATACCTGTATGATATCTAACTGACCTGACTGTATATCTGTATGATATCTAACTGACCTGACTGTATACCTGTATGATATCTAACTGACCTGACTGTATACCTGTATGAAATCTACTGACTGTATACCTGTACGATATCTAACTGACCTGAATGTATACCTGTATGATATCTAACTGACCTGAGTGTATACCTGTATGATATCTAACTGACCTGACTGTATATCTGTATGAAATCTACTGACCGTATACCTGTATGATATCTAACTGACCTGAATGTATACCTGTATGATATCTAACTGACCTGACTGTATACCTGTATGATATCTAACTGACCTGACTGTATACCTGTATGATATCTAACTGACCTGACTGTATACCTGTATGATATCTAACTGACCTGAATGTATACCTGTATGATATCTAACTGACCTGAATGTATACCTGTATGATATCTACTGACTGTATACCTGTATGATATCTATCTGACCTGACTGTATACCTGTATGATATCTAACTGACCTGACTGTATACCTGTATGATATCTAACTGACCTGACTGTATATCTGTATGAAATCTACTGACTGTATACCTGTATGATATCTAACTGACCTGAATGTATACCTGTATGATATCTAACTGACCTGACTGTATACCTGTATGATATCTAACTGACCTGGATGTATACCTGTATGATATCTAACTGACCTGACTGTATACCTGTATGATATCTAACTGACCTGACTGTATATCTGTATGATATCTAACTGACCTGAATGTATACCTATATGATACCTAATTGACCTGAATGTATACCTGTATGATATCTAACTGACCTGAATGTATACCTGTATGATATCTAACTGACCTGAATGTATACCTGTATGATATCTACTGACTGTATACCTGTATGATATCTATCTGACCTGACTGTATACCTGTATGATATCTAACTGACCTGACTGTATACCTGTATGATATCTAACTGACCTGACTGTATATCTGTATGAAATCTACTGACTGTATACCTGTATGATATCTAACTGACCTGAATGTATACCTGTATGATATCTAACTGACCTGACTGTATACCTGTATGATATCTAACTGACCTGGATGTATACCTGTATGATATCTAACTGACCTGACTGTATACCTGTATGATATCTAACTGACCTGACTGTATACCTATATGATACCTAACTGACCTGAATGTATACCTGTATGATATCTAACTGACCTGAATGTATACCTGTATGAAACCTAACGCCTGGGAAGTGTGTGTGTGTAAACCAGATGTAGTCATAACTGAAAACGGATGTATTCTAACACTTAAAAAAACAAATGAGTAATCCAGGCATACAATGACATGGATACCAGGTGTAATAAGAGACATGATATACAAATTGTCCATCTCTTTGGTTATCCAGGCGTAAAATGTCTTGGTGAAAAGTGCCTTGTCATAAAAATACACAGGTGTAAAAAATGTCCAGGCATTAAAAAATGTTCAGGCATAAAAATGCCCTGATGTAAAAATGTTTGGCATAAATGTTGCACAAAAAGTAGACAAATCATTTACGATTTTAATTCAACATGCTTGGTATCAATTAAATGACAATACATACAATTACCTATATCTATTCATGATGCAATGACATTTTCATCATTACAATTTATAGAAAATGTATTTTTTTTATGGTAATTTGAATCAATGATTTTGATATTCATGTATAATACTTGAAACGAGCTCCGCACTGTGGGGCATATCCCCTTGCAATGAGTGTAAACAAGTTTTTTTTCCATGAAGTCTCAGTGACCTTGACCTGTTGACCCCAGAATCAATAGGGTTTTTCTTCTCTTGATAACAAACCTACATGTGAAGTTTGAAATTAGTGAAGCTAAAAAACGTTGCCTGTATAGAGTGTCTATAAGCTTTTTCTATGAAGTCCTGTATTGACCTTAACCTTTGAACTCCAAAAATCATTATGTTCTTCTTCTCTTGATAACAAATTCAAAGCTATATGTGAAGTTTGAAATCAATGGAGCCAAAAATGTGGTCTGTAGATTAAGTGTCTACAAGCATTAAAATTAACTAAGAAGTCTGGTATTATCATATTAAATTTATATGGTTTGAACTTTTGATCCCAAAATCATTAAAGTTCTCCCTCTCTTGATAACAAAGCTACACTGAAGTTCAGTTGACAAATACTTTTAGTTTAAAATCATATACTAGTCCTAGGATGGACATACTCTCCACGATATTTATAAAAACTTGTGTTATTCTTCCAGGAGTTTGAATACGAAAAAACGTCGAACGTACTAATATACGAAAATCCAAATCTGGAATGAATTACTTACTACCTTTAAAACGAACGTAAACAAAAACTTGAAGAAAGAGAAAACTTAAAATTCATTGCTTTCATATGACGAGGTATCAGTGACAACACTGCTCAGATGTTCAAGCCTTTGGGAAAATTGTTTGGAAGAAAGCGGTCTGGTAAAAAAGGGTAATGACTCATGATACTGCTGGTTCGTTCGTGTTCGAATTTCCTCTGTGTTGTTTCATTTATGTAAATTTTGTGAAGAAATATTTTGAGTTTGTCTGTTTGCCATTATTTTATAGGCGTAAAAACACCGATTCATCAGAAAATGACAACAACTACGAGACAGACGATAAAAGCAGACCTGGCGCTTGTCGGATTGCAAGGACTCCGGTGCATGAAGATGCGGTGGTGCACCTATCGGCCGTACAACCAGGACTCTGTTTATCATGTAGCAAAGACAAGGTGCATTTGATGTACAGTTACATCATGCATATTTTTGGGTTAAATATTTTGGACTGTAATTCGCTTTTGCCACAACCCGTCCCTCTATTTATTTTATTTTTCTTTCAGACTGCAGCATTGTATGACTACGACAATCACAATCTGATAGACAGATGGGAAGGTCATGAAAGGGAGCTAACAAAGGTAATATGCCTTTCTTTTTTTAAGGTTTTTGAATCCTAACCATGGAGATCTGAAAAAATTATATCTGGTTAAAATATGTACAGTATAATTTTGTTATAAGTCATGTATAAATCAACACCAACATGAAAAGTTTCCATAACCCCTTTTTTTATTAATTGTGACCTTTATGCACTTTAAATGTCAAACATGACATTTCTGCCTTATCATAAAAATGTTCGTATTTTCAAACTGTTTTTGAAATTGACATGAAATAGACATCTTTATATCCTTAAGATTTATGGATAAAATTTTATATGAAGATTACCTAGAAATTTAAAAAATAATTACCAAGTTTAAAATTATACTCACTTATTAGTTAATTCTTAATCTACTAAAATTCCTATTGATCTTAGAAATTTTTGCACTTCTGCATATATGCACCTGACATTTGAACCCAAACTCCCTATGACAACTAACCCCTTCCCCTTTTGATGATCAAAAGAGTTTTAATGAAATAAAAAGATATTTTGTGTAAAGTCATGGATTCTATGTTTATTGTATTTATTTTTCAATTCCCAGTACCATTTTGTATTTTTATTAAACTCTTTCAGTTAAACTCTGCTGGTTAAAGTATATAACAAATGAATGTGAGTTTAACAAATTAATTAATTCAAAACAATCAGGGTTCCTGACTTTGAATTGGACGAGCTCAGATTTCCAGTCAATGGCAGGTCAGGGGATGTAGCTTGATTGGTTTCTTCATTTATATTATCCCTATGTGATTATGAAAAACTATTGCAATCTTACATTTTATCCAAATTCTAGCTGCAGAACTGCAGCTCTCTGAAAAAATTTGGGACATATCAGTCCCAATATTTTTTCAAAGAGCTACAGTTCTGCAGCTATCCATCTTCATATATTGTGAGTTTTTTCTCTATTCGCAAATATTAACAGGAAGTTGAGGTGTATGACATTGTTTTGTCTGGTTTCTTTGGTCCATTATATATTGTCAGCAATTCATATTGATAAACATATGAATTATGCATTATAAAAAGAAGATGTGTATTGAGAGAAGTATACACTTCAATATATTTTGATGATATGTATTTAGGAACATCCCACCTCGAAAGAGTAATATTTTCCTTGTCCTTTCAGTGATACAATGCATTTCAAATCTGTGCCTTGTTGTTTTTCTGGAATACATTCGAAGATGCCAGAAATTACTTGAAGGCAGTCTGACTTATGACACTTGCCGATGCATATCCATATTTCATAACTTCTTGTTTGCTTGTGTTTGGAAAAAATGCCACTGTGTGTGGATGAAATACAAGATTGTAATAACTTTTCAAAGTTCTTTCTTCACCTTAATTTACATGAGGAATTTGTTTGTATGACTACTTCTCTTATATCTATTAGTAGAGGAACTATTGAAGTAAGTTGTAAGAACTGTTTTCCAATTCATTTGATATAATTATATCAATTATGAATAGAATATGTCATCTGAAAACCTTATAAGTTGTTAAAACGTGTGTCTAAACCTTTTGTACAGTATATCAATTTTACAATAAAGTATGTTAATTAATAAGAGAAGTGTGCATTTTGTTTGTGA
Organism: Ostrea edulis; assembly: GCF_947568905.1. Lineage (NCBI taxonomy): Eukaryota > Metazoa > Mollusca > Bivalvia > Ostreida > Ostreidae > Ostrea > Ostrea edulis. The sequence continues at coordinate 71,143,314 of NC_079165.1, read as the reverse complement.
AGAAAAAATTTCATCCTTTTTGTCTTCACCAAATATACTTAGTCCCCTCCAAATATTTGTAGTGCAATGAATTAAAAACAAATTTGGATTTGAAATCATGCTAGAAGGAGTACAGATTTATCAATGATATTAATCAAAATAAGATTTATAAGACCAGCAAAAACCTCATGTAGCATACATCATTGATAAGGGTAGCTCAATTTTACCCTTCTTAATATCCAAGGAACAGCATTTTTACTACAGATCTCCCCAGAATGTATTTCCTACCAATCATCAGATGTAACAGTTTGTAAAAGTCCTTTGTATGACTTGCATTATGATTAATGGTTCAACATACATAAGCATATGTACTCATGCATTAACAATATCGTGTGAATTATTTACTAAGATTCGTAATGGCAAAACATGCAGCAGCATATTCAGTGCATCACGGGATAAGTCTATTAAGATGTGGAAGAGCGGGAATCCCCACTGTCTGCAGGAATTCAATGGCCATGAACTTGTGGTGACCGCCATCGACTTGAACCATGGTAAGCAGCAGCTGTATGTTAATCATAGACTTCAATCAGATACTAGATGTAAGATCCTTAATCTATCCAGACTGCATGTATATGACAGATGCATTTTGATCAATTTGGTGTACTTATTTTGAATATATACATCCATCGTGATGTTTCCCCCTGAAAAACGAAGTGTATAATTAACTGTAAAAAAACATTTAATTTTACATTTAATATGTTAATTTTCAGAAAAATTAAACCTTGATGTTTAGATTAGATTTTTAAACCACAAATATAGTAACTCTACCATACATACTGATATTTAGGGACCCATCATACATTGTCATATGGAAAGTGCCCTAATATGATCACTCTGTCTGTCCGTCAGCACCCTTTTGAGAAAATGCAACGGACCAGACCAGGATTTGAACCCGGGGCTCCCTGAACCTCTAGTCAGGTGCTTTACCAAATGAGCTATCTGGGCCACCAGCGATCGAACCGGGCTGACTGCTACATTCCTCCCTCCTTAAATGTCTTCACACCTGAAGACATCAACCCAGGATCTTACTCCCCTGGCAGGCATTTTCACCTGTCAGTTCCAGGGTCTACGGCACCAAATGCAACAGGAAGGGAGAAAATGCAAGGGACCAGACCGGGATTCAAACCTGAGCCCCCCGAATCTCTAGTCAGGTGCTCTACCAACTGAGCTATCTGGGCCACCGGCGATCGAACCCGGCTGATGGCTACTGATATATTCATTATAGGACCCATTCTGACTTGTCCTCAAAGTTTTCTGCATCGATGTATAGAGTTTTGATAGATTATTTACTTGTACATGTATCATTTACAGATGATACTTGGTTGTGCAGTGGCTCTAGAGACAATCATGTGAAGCTTTGGGATGTAAATACTGCCCAGTGTTTCCTTCAGAGTAACATCCACAGAAATCTGGTGAGAAATGACTAAAATTATAGATTATGATATTTTATTTACGCTCTCAGGCACTTATCTGTGAATCATGCATGTGTAAATATTAATTCTCTAGCCTTATGTTTTTCTCATGATGTTTCAATTTAATAAGTCGTTGAAAGTTAAATTACACAATATTTCAATAGGTAACAGACTTAAAGTTTGTGCCAGGTACACATTTGTTGGTACAGACAGGGGAAGACAAAGAAGTCAGGTACTTATATCAACCTAGTAGTTATTCCATCCATCTGTCTTGTTCATCCATCTGTCTCATTGTCCTTTCACCATCCACTTATCAACTCACTGGAGCTTTTTTAATCAAAAGTTGTCTGTTGTTGTAGTGACTGTTATTGTAAACTTTTTCACATTTTCAACTTCTTCAGAACTCCTGGGCCTATTTCAGTTGACAAGCCACTAAGCATCCTTGGGTTCAGAGGATTCAAATATATTTAAATACTGAGTTATGTCCTTTGCTAAAGGGAGGTAATTAAGATATACATATGTACTGAAAATAGGGCACAGAGTACATTTTTTTTTCTCATTTAGAACTACCAAGACTTTTATGTGCTTGGCCTCATGTAAGGAAGATTCAGGTGGTACAAACCATGATCACCAGGATCAAAATAGGACCACAATATATGCTTTCAATTCTTGTGACAGTACATATTAGGGGATATTTCTATGACCTTCACTCCTATGAACAAGGTGGCTCGGGTGAAGGTCAATGTTCCAGTAAGATCTCTATGAACAAGGTGGCTCGGGTGAAGGTTAATGTTCCAGTAAGATCTGTGTATGAACAAGGTGGCTTGGGTGAATGTTGTGGCCCAATACTATGTGGACATACTTAAATTTTGAAGATGAAGATTTCAGACTTTGTACAGTCAAGTTGTTTGATATGGAAATACTAGTGTAACATTGTTGAATAATGAAATTGATCATTTCTATAGGCATTTGTTTCCCAAACAAATCTTGGTTGTTGTTTTTTTTTGCACATAATTATATAAACTATATCAATATTTTGAGTATGCAACATCTTAATGATTACAGTGTGGCACATAGGTTATACAAATGTATTGGCAACTGAGATCAATTGACCATAAAGCTGTCTTCTCTCAGGTTGTTTGACACAAGAACCATGCAAGTTGTTCACAGTTATCCCAGGAAGCACTACATACAGATGGCCTGCGACGTCAGTGCAGATGGACTCCACTGTATCACATGTAGCAATGGATTTGGTGGAAATGGTTGTGAAGTTACGGTAAGACGAATAATTAAGCCATCAGGATCACAAGGGCAGACAATTATACAAATTAGATGATGCTCAGTTCTTCCTATAAAGGCAAACTACATATACAGTGTGAACATTTTCTGATGACATTAGACTATATCTATGTTTCATGATCGCATCCTTTCAAATAGAGTTACAAAGTACAGGTAAAATATATCACTAGTAGATATATACAGTGGAACCCCGTTATTACGTTTTCCACTTTGTCACGATAAAATAACGTAATACCGGGGGCAACGTAATAAACGTTCCCAGTTAAATCCGTTAAAAAAAAAATCATTTGGAAATTGTATATCGTCCGTTGGTACTCCGTGAAGGGGTGTGTGAATATATCTTTACTGTTTCTTTGTTTAAAAGACTATGATACTTTGTTTTATTTACATCTTATCTTTAATGTCCGTAATTCTTCATGTTCTTATCCCTTTTCTTTATTTCGGTGTAAGATACATAAGGATGTTTTGATAAACGTTGCTTTTTCTGCATTCGTTTGGACTGCCATTTTGTTCAACTTTAAAACAATGCGTTCATGTAAATTTCTCTCAATAACTCGTTCCGGTTCGTATTCAACATTCGTATTTAAAAAAATAACAAAACATCGTTTTTATTAAGTTCTCTAATTACACAATACAAAACACAATAAAAAAAATCCCACCCAAAAAACAACAAAACTATAGACACAAAACGCACACGATACCCAACACTTACACACCAACAATAAACAAACATGCACAGAGAACAATTTAAGCGCAATCCACATAAAAAAAATATAATGATGCACGAAGATTTCATTTATAATGCTAAATGATGGCACTAAAATCACGTGCGCATCAAGGGATTTTAAAATATTCACTGAGGTAAATGCTGTGCACGAATCGGCCGATAGATTGGTGTATGTATGGACGAGATTTACGAACACCCAAGCTGCATGTCCAAACAACGACCAATTTTTTTAATTGAACACCTTTAATCACCTATGTCCAAGCAGTTACCCAAGCGGTTGTAACATTGCTACGATAAATCTTGTCTTTCTTGTTTGGTACCAAAGCTTTCCGTGAATAGTTTTAATAGCGAAGGTAATCACACTATGCTGAAAACGCAGGCGGTTGAGAAATTATTTCTTTGATTATCAAAATATGAAAAATGAAGTAAATTTCATTGAGTACAATTTCTAAATAAACATTATTTAATTGTTTATCACTGGCTTCTATACGGGGTATTCACCTGTATTGATGTCGCAAGATCTATCGAAGCATGGTGAGTCAAGCGTCTCTAATCCCCAAACAGACCAGGAAATTTACGTGGCGACTGCCTCAGGCAGTCAAGGTGTGAATGGCTTATTATTTTGAGAATCACTATTGAATAATTAGGGGTTTATTACATTTTTGTCGGAATTTTTACAACGTAATACCGAGTCCCGGCATTGTAGGACAACGTAATAACGAGGTCTATTTTATATAGGTTTGTTAAGAAATGGTTTTGTGCTTTGAAATTCCAACGTAATATGCGGACTAACGTAATAAAGGGGGAATGTAATAACGGGGTTCCACTGTATGTGATTGTTGACATTATAAATTTTTTTTATTAGTAATGTAACATTTTTATACCCCATGCAACAAGTTTTTACCACTCAGTCCTGTTCTTGTCAGCACAACTCTTTTGAAACTGCTGAACAGAGTTTCATAAAACTTTGTAGTTACTTCAAAGAAGAGGGGCATATTGGTGTGCACCTGTCGGTCAGTTGGTCAATAGACCACATGCTGTCCGCTCAATATCTAAAAAACCATTCACTTGATTGTAATGATATTTCATATGTGGGTTGGTTATGAGTAGAAGAGGACCCCTATTGTTTTTCAGGTCAAAAGATCAAAGGTCAAGGGTCAATCTACTCTGGACATAGGAATATACTGTCCGCTCAATACCCTGGGAACCCTTTGCTTGTCAGACATCAAACTTTGTACACTGGTACACATACAAGAGAAGATGACACCTATTGATTTTGAGGTCATATGGTCAAAGGTCAAACTGGACATAGGAATATACTGGCCACTCAATGTCTAGCGAACCCTTTGCTTGACGGACATCAAACTTGGTACACTGGTACATCTTCAAGAAGAGATTACCCCTACAGATTTTGAGGTCACATGGTCAAAGGTCAAGGGTCACACTGGACATGAGAATATACAATCCACTCAGTATCTTGAGAACCCTTTGCTTGACAGACATCAAACTTGGTACACTGGTACATCTTAAGAACAAAATGACTCCTATTGATTTTGAGGTCACATGGTCAAAGGTCAAGGGTCAAACTGGACATAGGAATATACAGTCCGCTCAATATCTTGAGAACCCTTTGCTCGACAGAATTCAAACTTGGTACACTGGTACATTTTAAGAAAATGACTCCTATTGATTTTGAGGTCACGGTCAAGGTTTAAACTGGACATAGGAATATACAGCCCGCTCAATATCTTGAGAACCCTTTGCTCGACAGAATTCAAACTTGGTACACTGGTACACATACAGAAGATGACCACTATTGATTTTGAGGTCACATGATCAAAGATCAAGGGTCAAACTGAGCATAGGAATACACTGTCCCTACAATATCTTGAGAACCCTTTGCTTGACAGATAACAAACTCGGTACACTGGTCTTCAGGAGAAGATGACCCCTACCGATTTTGAGGTCACATGGTCAAAGGTGAAGGGTCAAACTGGACATAGGAATATACTGTCCACTCAATATCTTGAGAACCCTATGCTTGACAGACATCAAACTTGGTACACTGTTATATCTTCAGGAGAAGATGACCCCTCTTGATTTTGAGGTTACATGGTCAAAGGTCAAGGTTTAAACTGGACATAGGAATATACAGTCTGCTCAATATCTTGAGAACCCTTTGCTCGATAGAATTCAAACTTGGTACTCTGGTAAACATATAGATGATGACCACTATTGATTTTGAGGTCACATGATCAAAGGTCAAGAGTCAAACTGAACATAGGAATATACTGTCCCTACAATATCTTGAGAACCCTTTGCTTGACAGATATCAAACTTGGTACACTGGTCTTCAGGAGAAGATGACCCCTACAGATTTTGAGGTCACATGGTCAAAGGTCAAGGGTCAAACTGGACATAGGAATATACTGTCCACTCAATATCTTGAACCCTTTGCTTGACTGACATCAAACTTTGTACACTAGTATATCTTCAGAAGATGATGACCCCTCTTGATTTTGAGGTCACATGGTCAAAGGTCAAGGTTTAAACTGGCATAGGAATATACTGTCCGCTCAATATCCTGGTGAACCCTTTGCTTGACAGACATCAAACTTGGTACACTGGTACACATACAAGAGAAGATGACCCCTATTGATTTTGAGGTCACATGGTCAAAGGTCAAGGGTCAAACTGACCATAGGAATATACTCTCCACTCAATATCTTGAGAACCCTTTGCTTGACAGACATCAAACATGGTACACTGGTACACATACAAGAGAAGATGACCCCTACAGATTTTGAGGTCACATGGTCGAAGGTCAAGGGTCAAACTGGACATAGGAATATACTGTCCACTCAATATCTTGAGAACCCTTTGCTTGACAGACATCAAACTTGGTACACTGGTACACATACAGGAGAAGATGACCCCTACAGATTTTGAGGTCACATGGTCGAAGGTCAAGGGTCAAACTGGACATAGGAATATACTGTCCACTTAATATCTTGAGAACCCTTTGCTTGACAGACATCAAACTTGGTACACTGGTACAATTTAAAGAGAAAATGACCCCTACAGATTTTGAGGTCGTATGGTCAAAGGTCAGTGGTGAAACTGGACATAGTAATATATTGTCTCCTATATTTTAAGAATTATTTGCTTGATTGACACCAAACCTGGTACACTGGTACAGCATAAGGAGTAGATGACCCCAATTGATTTTTAGGTCACTTGGTCAATCTACTCTTGACATAGGAAGATATTGTCTGCTCAATATTTGAAATTGGTGATACTGCTATCAATCAAATTATGCATGTGTATAACCCTTTTCAATTTTGCACTATGGGGGAGGGCATACATGTTTTACAAATATCTCTTGTTTTCTGAAAGTTATGCTCCTTTTCAGCCTTGAGGTTTGCCCGAAATCAAATGTACTACTGAAACAGTTTGTCAGCGTAACTCCTCTGAAACCCCTGAACAGAATTTCATGAAAATTTGTATTTAATGTGGACATACTGTGTAGATGTGCATATTCATAGGAATTTCTTTTTGATTTTTTTATGGGAATTATGTCTCTGTTGAACATAGAAGTTTTGCTAAAATGTATTATTTGGTGCAACCCTCGTGAAACCGATTTCCAAGCTATATATATGTAATTAAGATATTTCTGTTTTTTAAAAAAATATTTTACATAATTTACATATCTAAACAATATTACATATGATTTGAGTAATGCCATCTACTTACATGCATATTTGTATCTAATGATCAGTCATCCAAAAAAAATTACCTTGTTAATCACCACTCTTATTCCATGCACAAGTACTCTGAAGTTGAAATAAAAATTATGCTGGAGTTCCTCATTGACAATTTCTTTGTAGTCTTTGGTGATCAGGTCTTCCATCAGTTATTTGGAATTCCCATGGACTTGCATTGTGCTCCTTTGTTAGCTGACCTGTTTTTATATTCTTTTGAAGCAGAGTTTTTTTCAAAAGCTTCTACATGAGAAGAAAAAAAATCTCTTACTGTGACCTTCAACTCGACATTTAGATCTATCGATGACGTTTTATCTATTTTAAATAATAATTAATCATTTTCATTCATATGTTGATTCAATACATTCCTGTGAACTCGAGATAAAAGACATCACGGAGTTGTCCACATCTGCTTCATACTCAAATATTTTATTGAAAATGAATATTAACAGCAAACTAACAACTCAACTTTATGACAAACAGGATGATATCAGCTTCTCCATCATCAACTTCTCATATCTATGTAGCAATATTTCATTAACACCTGCATATGGTGTTTATATCTCTCAACAGATTCAATACACAAGAGCTTGCTCTGCGTATGATCACTTTTTAAATTGAGGCAGGCTACTGACAAACAAGTTGATGTTACAGGGATTTCAAAAGTCTTGTATAAAGTCAGCATTTCACAAATTCTATGGTCGTTATAATGATCTAGTATGTCAATACAACCTATCATAGGGTGAAATGTCTGATGTGTTTCATACCGATTGTTAGGCTGTTCTTGGCACATTGGTTTTGACTAAGGATTACTCCGTTTACCTGATCAAGAGATAGGGCTCACTGTAGGTGTGACTGGTTGACAGTGGATGCTTATTCCACCTAGACACCTGATCCCACTTCTGGTATGTCCAGGGATCCGTGTTTGCCCAACTCTTTATTTTATATTCCTTATAGGAGTTATGAGATTGATCACTGTTTGTTATCTTCACCTTTCATGTATGAAAATAGTACAGTATTGCACAGAGGCATAAGAATTTGTTGTATATTTTGCGTAGTGCATGCAGCATTGTCATTCGTTGTGGGAATGTGGGGTATGTGAGTTTACTCACTTTTTCTTTCATTGTCTCTGTTGTAGTTATGGGATATACGAGGGAGGAAAATAGTTCATGAATACAGAGACCACGGCGAAGCTGTAGAGTCTTGCATTTTCTTGCCATCCATCGGTGGAAAACAGCTCATTGCCACTACATCACGTGATACCACAGTTCGACTCTGGGATATGAACACAAAAGGTTTGTAAGAATAAAGTGGATTTGTTTAAAGCCAGGATCATAATCATAACTGTGAAATGCGTTGATGTACACAGCTTGGAGTGGTGAATTTTAGAAGCTCCATAACAAAGGTTGTTTATGATTACATGTGGTGAGTCTTATCCACAATGAAGGTCTTAGAAAAGATCAGGGTCACAAGTTGACTTGTTTTTGGTCTATATCTTAACTTTTTATTCCAGGGTGTTTGAACCCTACACAGATTGTTTATGACCATAGTGTGTATCATGATCCGCAACACTTATTTAAAAATTTATTTAAATATTTGGTACTGCTGGAATTCCAAACCATTAAAATAGAAATAGACATTCTATATTTATCAAGATTCATATGCACAATGTTAGCAACAGCAGCACATTCATAAGAAAACGGCAATCATTACAACTTGTAAAGACATCAAAGGCAAAACATTGGAAATGTGAATATATAGAGATGGGAAAGGTCCCAGAAACTGGCAACATAAGATGTTATATAGAGATGGGAAAGGTCCCAGAAACTGGCAACATAAGATGTTATATAAAGATGGGAAAGGTCTCAGGAACTGGCAACACAAGATGTTATATAAAGAGGAACTGGCAACATGAAATTATAGTGGAAGAATTATGTGCTATAATCCTATATTTGCTTATTAGCTCTTCTGAGCCAAAGGCTCAAAGAGCTAATGCTATGGCCATTTGTGCGGTGTGCGGTGTGCGTAAACTTTTTAGAAAAAGGGCTATAACTCAAGAACCCCTTGGCCAATTTTTTTCAAATTTGTTACAGGGTATCATTGGCCCAAGGGCTTTCATACATACTAAATAAAGGGATGTGACCCTTTAACAAGGGGAGATAATCAGGAAAATACAAACAAAAGTAGTGGTTGCTAAAAAATCTTCTTCTCAAGAACCACAGGACAGATTATCACCAAACTTACACATAAGGATGAGGATATGTTGTAGATTAAAAATTGTTCAAGGCATTACCCTGGGGCAAAGGGCATGGTCTCAAGGTCACTTCAAAGTTGACCTAAATTTAAATTTTTTTTAAATTCCTTAAATCTTAGATATTTTAGTCATTATAAGGACTAGGATCATCAAATTTTGAAAGTTGATGCATCTTAGGACCTTGTATCAAGTTGTCTCAAAAGTAGGTCACGGTGACCTACTTTTTGAATTTTGCAGGTATTTATTTTAAAATTAATTTTGATGCATATCTTGGACACTTTGAAGCCTATGATCATCAAAACTTGTCACTTGGTGGATCATGGGACCTTGAAATGCGTCAACTGAAAAATAGGTCACCGTGACCTACTTTCTGAATTTTATGGCTTATCATTTATAGATATATTTTAAGTTGTTATTTCAAATACCGAGAGGTTTAGAATCATCAAATCTTGTAATTTGATGCATCTTGAGGCCTTGAAACATATTTATAAAAAAGTAGGTCACAGTGACCTACTTTTTGAATTTTGCAGATATTCAAATTTCACATTTTCAATTTTAGATGCATATTTTGGGCACTGTAAAACCTAGGATCATCAAACTTTGTCAGTTGATGCGTCTTCAGTCTTCGGTTTGTGTCGACCAAAAAGTAGGTCACCGTGACCTACTTTTGGTATTTGACAGCTAAATTACTATATTTCAGACACTATTTGACCTACAATCATCAAACTTTGTCAGTTGATGCATCTTGAGTCTTCGGAGTGTATCGACCAAAAAGTAGGTCACTGTGACTACTTTTGGCATTTGACAGTTATATTTATATATTTCAGTCACTAATTGACCTACAATCATCAAACTTTCACAGTTGATGCATCTTGAGTCAATGGAGTGTGTCGACCAAAAAGTAGGTCACCTTGACCTACTTTTGGAATTTGACGGCTATATTTATATATTTCAAATACTATTTGACCTACAGTCATCAAACTTTGTCAGTTGATGGGTCTTGCATGTTCGAAGGGTTTCGACCAAAAAGTAGGTCAACTTGACCTACTTTTGGAATTGGACACCTATATTTATATATTTCAGATACTATTTGACCTACAGTCATCAAACTTTGTCAGTTGATGCGTCTTGAGTCAATGGAGTGTGTCGACCAAAAAGTAGGTCACCTTGACCTACTTTTGGAATTTGACGGCTATATTTATATATTTCAAATACTATTTGACCTACAGTCATCAAACTTTGTCAGTTGATGGGTCTTGCATGTTCGAAGGGTTTCGACCAAAAAGTAGGTCAACTTGACCTACTTTTGGAATTGGACACCTATATTTATATATTTCAGATACTATTTGACCTACAGTCATCAAACTTTGTCAGTTGATGCGTCTTGCATGTTCAAAGGGTGTTGACCAGAAAGTAGGTCACCTTGACCTACTTTTGGAATTGGACGGCTATATTTATATATTTCAGATACTATTTGACCTACAGTCATCAAACTTTGTCAGTTGATGGGTCTTGCATGTTCGGAGTTCGCTTACCAGAAAGTAGGTCACCATGACCAACGATTGGAATTTGACAGCTATATTTCAATATTCAGATACTAATTGGCTTAAAATCATCAAACTTTGTCAGTTGATATTTCTTGGGTTCTCAAAATGTGTAAACCAAAAAGGAGGTCACATTGACCTACTTTTTTTGAATTCTTAGGATTTAACTAAAGATTTAGAATACTAAGAGGCTAAGAATAGAAATGGTGGGGTTGTACAATTTATCAGAAGAGCGATTCTAGGCCCTTGGGCCTCTTGTTCATGTTTGGTATTACATGTTGGTACATGGGAGTGAATTTTTATCCTACAGAGTGCCTTTCATGTTTTCCTGTGGTGGGATCTGGACCGCTTACCTCCATTATCTGCTATGATGATCTTAGGTGAGTCAAGTTGCATTCAGAGTCTGCTTTGTTTTCTATTCTTCTCATGCAGACAAAATTTTTGAGTTATATAATAGACATCAACCTACAAAAATTCTGGAGCAATGCTGTAACAATATCAGTTAAAGAAAATTAGAATGTTTGTAGCATTCTTCAGATAGCACATAAACTTACACAGTAAAAACAATTTCATTTTACCTTAGCTGATATGTGTTTCTTTGTTTCAGTTTATGTGTGTCCAGTTTCAATTCCGGCATAATTTCCTTAAAACTGTCTCCCTCCGACTTCACTCTGCAACAAACAGGACAATTTTAATGCCAGAAGATTGCATGTGATTAGGAATCTCCAGAACTCTTTTTCTATCTCAGATTCTTTTTAAAAATTACAAAAGCTTAATTGGGTTGAATGTGGCTGAATTCCGTGAATTAAAAATGACAGTTTTACAAATGTAAGGGTGTAATATTTGAAGTCTTCTTTATCTCATCAGAACAGGTTGTGCGATATAATGTTTGTACTGTATCATGTGTCCTCTTGTTTCTTTATTTGTACATTTGTGTGTTCATAGGTTCATTTTGAGCTCTCAGTGTACAAGATTTTAAGCCATTGTTGATCCAACCTTTGTCAAACTTGCAAGATTGTTACTTGCATACAGATCCATTTTCAAGTTTGAATTTATATTCCAAAATGTCCATATTGCAATGGTTTTGAGCTTCTGTAAGCCAAGGCTTAGATTGCTCTTAAAAATTAACAACATAAATCTTGTGTGAAAAGTCAATCATTGTTTAAGATTACATGTATGTTATCTTTATTAGTGGAAGTTGATGTTTTAGCTCAACTGAGTCATAAGTTAAAGTAAACCTTTCTGATTAATATGCAAGTATCCTCAGGTTGTGTAGATTAAAATTTGTTCAAATTAATTACATCCTGGGTCCTGGAATTGTATCATAGAAACTGTAATCCTAGGACTAGGGATTTTCACTATCATAATGGTTTAAAATTTCCAGAGAAGCATTTGGGGGGGGGGGGGGGGGATAAAAACCTTCTAAAAAACCACGTGGGACAGTTTGCCAAAGATGATTCTTGTGTAATCTATATTCAGCTTTGGTTAAATAACAACCTATGGGACAACAGGGGCTTAAAGAATTATGGTATTCATGTTCCAAATTATGAGTATTTATGTATCAGCAAGTGACTCAGATGAGTGATGTGGTCTCCTTTTAAATCCTGTGACTGATAATAACCCTAACCCTTCTCTTTTGAATTGATTTACTTATAGAAACAAAACAAAAAGGAAGAAAGAGAGAGAATGGTGTAACTGCATGTAAACCACAAAAATGTAATAACTGCTAAACGTGGGTTGATGTTATAAATGTACAGTGTACATGTATTTGTGATTGTGTTGTATGATATTAATGAATGATGTGTTGTAAAATTAATGAATCATTCACATCTAATATGTTCCATGTGCTTATAAAGCAAAGCTATTTTAAAAGAATCTATTTGATGTGATATATTGTTTTGTATTTTAATGCATGTTTGATTGATTGACATTAACACTTTGTGTTCAGTAAAAAAAAAAGAAAGAAACAACATCTTCTGAATTTCTGTTTTATGTTAATTTGAAAAGTGAAATGGTTTGTCAGTGAAATTTCTTAAAAGGATTTGTAAGAAATGAAATGAAGTTCTAGTAATTGCCATGTTAACAATATGTCAGTCTGCTTCGATTTCTGAAGAAGAAAAAACCTACTATTTCTTACTACTTCTTCTTGTTCACTTTTAAGTATTGTACTTTGGAAATCAGCTTTCTTGTGGTTTTCCACAGCAAATGTTACACAGGTGTCGGTATCAGACATATCCAAAAGAAAGACAACTGTAGCTGTTCGATCTGAATGTAACTCAGACATCCTTTTTATCTCGACTTGAAAATAAGAGACTAAATATTGATCAGACTAAATAACTTGGCAAATTATGTTTCCCCTCTTTCAGGGGAGACATATTGTTTTTGTACTTTCTGTCCATCTGTCCGTCTGTCTGTCACCAATCTGATTAAAATACTGTGGTCTCTCAAATAATGTGCACAGCGCAGAGGGCTGTGCACTATTTGAGAGATCGTATTTTGATAAGATTGGTCTGTCACAAAATCTTGTGAATGCTTCTCCTCCTATATGGCTTATTGGATAGATTTGAAACTTATGTATATTGCCGGGACAGGAGGATTCAGTTATTTTCCTAAAAGTTATAGTGGATCTAAGAGGGGTGGAGGATGTTAAAATAGCTTGTGAACGCTTCTCCTATTTGGCATATCCAGTAGACTTGAAATTTTGTTTAATATTTTCAGTGCCATTTGCAGGTGTGCATATTGCAGGGACAGGAGGATCCAATTGTTGTCCTTAAAGTTATAGTGGATCTGAGGGGTGGAGGGTGTAAAATAGTTTGTGAACACTTCTTCTATGTGGCTTATCGGAGTTCACAATGTCTATGTTCTTGCTTATGCTTTCTCCTCCATACCATGCAGTACATTAAGGGGAGGAGGTTTCATTTGGAGCACTTACAATTTGGGGACCTGAGGACACATTTGTTTTTCAATTAAAAACAAACTCGTTGATAACTCAATCTAGCGCTGTCGAGCAAGTGAATTAAGTTCCATGAGTCCAGAATGTTAAAAATATTATTTTGGTGTACACTAGCTATATATAGAATTTGGAGCAGTTTAAGCTGATACACTATTTGACTTAGCACTATGTGTACGAGAATGGATTATGAATAGAAATTTCATATTTTAACACGACCAAAAATTGGCAATTAATATCTTGCTTCACCACCAAAGACGCTAAAATTTGAATTCCACTTAAATATTAAGTAGATGCATTATATTCCTATCAAAATATGGTAAGTATTTCTTTTTCATCATATAAACTCATTTGAATTTGAACAAATGTTAACAGGCATAAGACTTTAATGAAATTCGGCATCATTAACCATTATTGTCTTTGAATAGGAGCTATTTAAAGGTTGTCATTAACAAAAAGTTGCATGTTTGGGGGTGCAGTTCCACATAACAAACAGTATGCAGATACTGTCAATATTGCAATCTACAACTGAAGAGTACACAATCCATTTATTTCATTGTCCACAGTGTAGTTCAGAAAGAGATACATTTTTAGGGACTGAATCACGTTTTTCAAATGCAATGTTTTTCATTTTGGATGTTAAAAATTAAAAATATACCACATTTAATGTTGACAACCACGATTTTGACTTTCTGAATGTAAGGATAAGAGCAATATTTTAGCTAATCGATTCTGTGATATGTAAACAAAGACTCAAGTCTTTTTTAAGTAAACAAATAAACTAGCGAAACGTTAATTTTGTAATTTAATGCGTCTTCATTTTGTGCAATCACAAATTTTAACTTTTAAATGACACGTTTTACCTAAAGTATGCGCGAGATGTAATATATATAATAAATTAATTTGCATGGATCAATATCCATTTATTTTGAAAACTTCGTAAACAATAACACATCTCAATATATCTTTGTTTTCAATACAAATTATAAACTCTCTATATTGAGCTTCTGTCGTGATGAATAACCTTAATTTTTTTGTGAAACCTAAAAAAAATCATGAATCAGTCCCTTTAATGTATACTGTCAGATACCTTCATCAGCAAATGTTTAATGTCATCAAATTTTCTTGACAAACGAAATACTTAACTATTTATAGATTGTCATTTAAATCAAGTCATATATATGCTTATATATATTTTTTTTGATGTTTTCATTCTATAAGAAATTTCCGTGTAGAATGTAAACATAACCTTTGACCTCTAGTGGAAAACGTACATCGCGAAACGATCATTGGAAGAAAATCGCGTTTCGTTTAGCACGTGGTACACTGCGATAACAATAGCTGAAAGGGAGAATGGAGTCGGTGTGACAGACGCACGTTGTTCTGCACACGGCAGAAGGATTTGGACCAGAGAGCTTCTGATCAGGAGAAAATAAACGATATAATGTCTGGTCAAAAACTCGGAATCGTCAGTTTAGGGAAAGCCGCGGGAAAGGTGAGAAAATTACAATACATTTAAAAGAGCGCCTGTGGTGAAAGTAAACAACATGGCGCTCTCGTTTCATTTTTGTCAATATAGACCTCTATCGAAAGTACATGTTTTTGTTACAGCTTGATTGCAGTATTTAATTAATTTTACTGACATTTCTTACTTGATATTTGATGGCGTGCATTATATGAAGGAAGAAAAAAAAAATGATTTACAGCATCTGGTGAAGATTCAAAGCATTTGCATAATTGATAAAATTCGTGTCATCACAGCAACATTATGGTGTAGCATTTAGGCCTAATTATCTATTATTGCATATATATATTATACAAAATAACATCCCTCTTTTTTGCCAATATTGATTATTTCTTCTTTCCATTCTAAGTGTTCAGATTCATAAGAATTAAATAAGTTTATTTGGCTTTGGTACCTGTAGATACCAGGATACCCATGATAAAGTTAGATTCTAACAATGTCCTTATTCTGCTAGAATATATAGAATAGAATATTTTATTCAACCGATTTGGGCCCACAGAGGAACATCAGGACTTGTACTATGATTGGCATGAGGGGGTCCTTAATTCTTATTTAATCCAACATATTGCCATATTTTGAATATTTTATGCAGCTTTAAATTTGTGGAAATCAAAGTAACATGTTTTACATTAAACAAATTAAATAATATTCAATGAAAGACAATAATTAGATCTCTCTCTGGATCTCTCTTTGTTTAAAAAAAAAAGGGGGGGTGTAATTGGTGAAGACTGTGCTTTGCACATATCCTTTGTTCAAATTTGATCTTCAATGAAAAGGGTGTGAATTTTGTAACAGCTGATGGACAAATTTGTTTGAAAAAAAGGGCCCTTCTGTAATTTTAGCAGTTGGCATATGGTGACAGCTGCCCCCATTTACCATCTATAGCTCACACAATGCAAATTAGTAGTATACTGAAACCTTGGGAAAAACATCTGCCACTTTCACATAAGGCATAATTACATTTATGTTGAGCCAATTTGCTGCAATAGAATACCAACTATTTGCTCAAAGGCTGGAAATCTAAGTCTAATATTTTGTTGTTGTTAATATTATGGGGATACTGTTTTAAAGATAAAAGAATCTTTGGGTGGACAAATTTTAATTAATTTAGAAGGGTGTATACAAATGAAAATATTGATTGAAAATATACCGCATTCAAACATGTTCTCAAAAGTATGTACTGGGTAGATCAAATTAAAACTTGACATTGTAAAAATAAGATTGATCCCCAGATTGTGTTTACTTTCTGGTGGTACTTATTACACCCTAATGGAGTGTCTATTGTGCTCAACAAGGGAGTGAAAATTGTTCTTGTTTTAAAAGTCTGTGGCAGATTCGATGACTGCACTCCACGTACATTATATCGACAGATTAAATGATATTGCCAACAAAACTCTCCCAGTCTATTGAACAAGAGAAAACGTTCTATATCCCAAACAATTGCTTTTGTTTGGTGACAAAATTCTCTGGAAGTTATGTTCATGCTGGTACACATTACAAAGACAATTTATGGATTGGTGACAAATGTAGAATATTATCAATTCTAAGAGGCAGTAAAGTAGAGGAAACTGGGAAATGTTAGTTGGTGGAAAGAAAAGTTTAACATTTTTATGTTTAATTTTAGTACCCCATAAAAGTAGGATACTTGCATACAATCTGATTTTAGATATGTTTATCAGTTATAGATGTGTGATAAATGAAATTTTGGCAAATGAACTGGAAAAAGACATGTATTGATCACAGGAGTACAAGTGAAATTAAACTTTATACATGATATCATGATAAGAAGTATAAGTAATGATCTCTCTCTCTCTCTCTCTCTCTCTCTCTCTCTCTCTCTCTCTCTCTGTGTGTGTGTGTGTGTGTGTGTGTGAGAGGACAGTCTTTACATCTTATCAAAAGCAGGCTTACTCTCTCTCTCTTTCTTTCTTTCTGTGTGTGAGAGAGGACAGACTTTACATCTTATCAAAAGCAGGCTTTCTCTCTCTCTCTCTCTCTCTTTCTGTGTGTATGTGTGTGAGAGAGGACAGACTTTACATCTTATCAAAAGCAGGCTCTCTCTCTCTCTCTCTCTCTTTACATCTTATCAAAAGCAGGCTTTCTCTCTCTCTCTCTCTCTCTCTCTCTCTCTCTCTCTCTGTGTGTGTGTGTGAGGACAGTCTTTACATATTATCAAAAGCAAGCTTACTCTCTCTCTCTCTCTCTCTCTTTCTGTGTGTATGTGTGTGAGAGAGGACAGTCTTTACATATTATCAAAAGCAGGCTTATTACTATCGCCCAGATGATATAACAGTCCGGATGCCTGGAGACTTAATCTGTGTCCATTGTAAACTTATCTAAAGCCTCATTTGCTGATAAAGCTGGTGAATTATTAAATTTGTCCAACAGGTGCAGGCCAACCTTCCAGATTTGTGGGTAACATATGGCCCATTTCTTGTTATCTACCAATGTGAAACAAAATTGTATCAGATAGAAGATAGTTGGTAAAATGGGTAGTAAAAACCGGGCCGGGTCAGATCACCTTCGTAATCCGAATTGTTTAGTTTTCTTCTTTGATATGTCATTGTTTCCTTTGAAACTTACGGAATATATTCTCAATGATACATTTAGTCTTCGCCACAAATTTTAGCACATAATATTACCTATAGGTAAGGATTTCAATGATTGTATGAAATCTGGTTGGTAAAATGGGTAGCGAGACCAAAACACACATTATTGCATATTTCCCGTATAATATGCATCTGCTGCTGAAAACCTAGCATTTTTTCAATTCACATAGAGTTGGATTTGATACTTAATGCATTATTTGACCATTTAAATGCCTTTTATCTTAATTATCGGCGATTTTTCCAAACCCAGGCCAAAAGGAAACCGGATGCGGTCAACCCGGGCCGGCATTATTTATTCCGATTTAATTGCTAATGCTTTGATTAATTAACCAATAATAATGGTCCTAAAAAAATATCACCGACTGATAAATTATGCCTACTTTATGAATATTTAAACTGAAGATAGAGTTTAAAGAGGATTATATGGAGAGCAATTAATTACTATGTATACCCTGCCTGATTAAAATGAAAATAATAAAAAATGGTAATTTATTAAAAATTAAAATCATTTTAACCATACTGATTATGATCTGTATAATAATGACTTAAAACATTGTATTTATAGTGCTAGTATTCATTTCTTCATAAATAAATGATATATTATATTTAAAAACATCTTAAAATATCAAGATATGAAGTGTGCATATTCATAATATAAAATGATGGTATTATATATCTAATTTTTAAATGAAACAATTAACAACACAGTATATGTAAATAAATTTTATTTTCAAAATGGCACTCAAGTAAGTCTGCATATGCTTGTTAAATTTTAAGTTAAATTTGAGGATCATGAAATAGCAATTTTGGTAGGCCTTCCTGCTCTACATCACCATGCATTTAATTTTTCTTACATATATGTGGTGGTAGAGAAGAAGATTGTTGAAAATTATTCAATTCTGTGGCAGTTTTTGCCCTGCCTTTAAGGCCAGTCCTGAAATTTACCTTTTATGTCCCAAAGATGCTTCATACCAAATTTGAAAGGAATTGGAATGATCATACTTATCAAAAAGTTAAAAATTTGATTAACGCACAAAGACAGACGACAAGCAATTGCAATGTCACCTGAGACCTTAAAAATCGTAGAAACGTCTTTCTAAATCGTAGAAACGACTTTTTACATCGTTTCTACCATTTAATAAATCGTAGAAACGACTTTTTACATCGTTTCTACCATTTAATAAATCGTAGAAACGATTATTTTTATTTTTTCTGCTAGGTTAAATTGACACGAATACACCGTCATAAGTAACTTAATGATAGTTAGGTTAAAATTTAAATTAAAAAGATGGTTCTTATGAGGATACCTCCAAGTGGTAAGAACCGTGCAATGTCAGGCTTTATGAGATCGTGCACGTAATAGCTAGGGGTGGGACGATACAGCATAAAGCCGATCCGATACGTATCACGATACCATAGACACGATACGATATATATCGCGATACTTTTCATGTTAGTAAAAGACTGTAAAAAGAGTTTCAAACTTTCAAATTTAATAAGGGAAAAACAAATTCACATCATAGTTTTGACTAGAAATGAAATAGCACCATAGTTACTTGACTACCTTTGATTTATCTGTGGTTCGAACCCCATTTTTCTCATAAACGGGTAGCCCGAATGAGTCCCAAACCGCAGATTTA
The DNA here is from genome assembly GCF_947568905.1 of Ostrea edulis. Lineage (NCBI taxonomy): Eukaryota > Metazoa > Mollusca > Bivalvia > Ostreida > Ostreidae > Ostrea > Ostrea edulis. Next base: position 71,123,554 of record NC_079165.1, on the reverse strand, counting down.
GCGCCAGTTGGTATTACTAATTTGACGAAGTCCTGCTTCGCCGCCAATTTTGACAATCATATCGTACTTTTACTTTCACTTTCGAGTGTAAAATAACTGAATTCTTCCGTTCGGATTTTTTTGGATTAAATGGAAGTATCGTTATTTCAGTGGGTGTATCGATACGTAGATCGTCAGAAAAAATATCGCGATGCATCGGTGCACCGATGTATCGTCCCACCCCTAGTAATAGCTAACATCCTCATTTTATTCGGAATTTTAATATCTGGCCTGGGTTACCGTATCCGGTTTCCTTTTGGCCCGGGTTTTAATAAATCGTGAATATTAAATATATAAGACTCGCATAACAAGTGCTATAGCATTTTGGTGATGAATTATCATAATATTTATCTAAATCATGTGTAGTTTCATTGTTGTGTCACATAGTTCAACCGTAATCGCAGAAAAATGTGTATTTTCCCTCGCTACCCATTTTACCAACCTGAAATAAACAAACATTGATATTTTCACAGTGAAGCAAAATTATGCGGTAATTTTTGTAGCGAAGATCCAATGTATCATCCAGATTATGATTAAGAAGTTTCACACCAAACGAAAATAAAATAACGATGAAAACTAAAAAAATTGGATTACGAAGGTGATCTGACCCGGCCCGGCCCGGTTTTTACTACCCATTTTACCAACTATCCAGATAGAAAGTACAGAATTAGTACTGAAGGTCTGGACTTAGGGTCATTTCTTTGATGATGGACTTCACAATGAAATTACAGTTCAGGGAAAACATATTCATTACAAAAGTTACTGAATACAGTGAAAATAATGTTCTCAACATTAGGACTCGTGGATATTATATGATCACACACATGCACACACACCCTTTTAGTCTCCCCCTTCAGAAATTAAATATGCTGTTGAAAGTAATGTACACACAGATAATATTTATTCAATATATTTTTGCATATGATATATATGAATAAAGTCTCACTGATGATTTTTTTCAAAAATAATATTACCAGTGTTGTAATTATCATAATCATAGGGGTGATATGTTTGTAGTACGTGGAGTATTATTACCTGCACCTGTCCTATTAGGAGGCAGGATTTATAAATGAGAATGTGTTTTTGAGGTGCTAATGATGTTGTCACGGTTTTGCATGAACAACATGATCGACTGTTAGCAAGTCTCTAAAGGTTGCAGATAACTGATTGGATTGTAACATTTTGGGTTAGGTATCTACTTTTTTGTTAATAAATGTATGCGTGATAAAACACTTAGAAAGTGTCATTTGACATCTAAGCTGCAATATAAGAAAATTAATATGTTGGATTCTCTCATTTTCTTCCCAGTTTAGGTTGTAGACTTATTATTCTTGTGATTGGTGATAATTAATGTGTATATAAAGTTTTTATTGCATTTCAGGTTAAATTTGCACTGCTGGATGAAAGAGATATTGGTCTGATCAACCATTATGCATTTGAGGTAATAAAAACATGATGTACTTAATTTAAGAAAAGCAAGATTGCTTTTTATTAAAAGCACCCATGTCAATTCCAAACAAGTAATATTTCATTGATAAGAAGTATAAACACGAAAAATCTCGAAGGATCTGTTTGAACAGTACTATAGTTATCTGCTTTTCTATACAGCTTTAAACCTGGAACAGATTACAATAGTTGTTACTCCAAGGTCCTGATTATTGAATTATTACATCATTAGGGAATGGGTGGGGTTGTTTTTTGTTATTAAAACTCATATGAAGTTTTTTCTGTACAAATTGCCCTGGTATCTTTGAAAAATCATCCTTTAAAAGGAAGTAAGATCCTCAACTTTTGAGCACAACTGCACAGGATGCTATCACTGTGTAGGAACTGGCTCAGTACTTATTTCATTGGTCCAAATACTTTATATATATATTATCTAACCCTGTTCAGATGAAAGAGTTTTGTATCCATTTAAATTTCGAAAGGATTCGACAGGGACTACATTTTGTGGTGGAAGGATTGTTTAGTCAAAAAGTTCTAAATTTGCCTGATTGTACAGTTTCTAGCTGTTTTACCCAATATTCATGCCTTTCTATTTTGTAATTTATGATACAAATAGTAGAGATTTGGGAACTGATTCAAATGTTTGGTGATATGGATTTCCATTTACAGAGCACGGATTCTGATAAAAGTCTTGAATTAATTTACCTTAAATTTTGTATAAAAGTTTAGTATTTCGGCGAATAATTCAAATGTTTGATCTAAAACCCCACTTTTTTCAACTACATTTTAGATTTTAAAGCAAGATTGTGATTTAGGTGCAATTTTAAAAATTGACAATACTCCTAATATGTTCTATTAAACTGTCCAATTTTATATCATGAATTTGCCCAGATATATATCAAGTGCAAAAAGGTAGTTATTTATTTCCAATTGACTAGTCAGTATTAAACGTTTTATGCCCCCCGAAATCGAAGATTCGTGGGCATATAGTTTTTAGATTGTCTTTGCATCTATCTCTCTGTCTGTGGCAAAAAACTTTTAACCTTGGTCATATCTTTTACACCATTAGAGGTAAACCTTTCATATTTGGTATGTGTCTTTGTGGCAAGACCTTTCCATTGACACAAAACCCTTGAACTGGTGGCCTCCACATTGACCTTTGACCCACTTTTAGAAAATTTGAATATAAGCCATATCTCTCCAATCATAAGAGGTACTGTTTTTAGGTCAACTGAGCCAAAGCTTTTCTGGTCAAAATATGTCTTCACATTTCCATCTTCTTCTCCAGAACCACTGGGCCAGAAAAGTTGAAATTTACATGAAACCAACTTGGCACAAAGCCTCAATGGGTGAAGGGGATTCAAGTTTGTTGAAATGAAAGGCCACGTTCTCATCAAAGGGGAGATAATCATGGAAACGCAAAAATAGGGTGGGGTCATTTAAAAATCTTCTCAAGAACCACTGGGCCATAAAAGTTTAAATTTACATGAAAACTTCCTTACATAGTGCAGGTTCAAGTTTGTACAAATCATGACCCCCAAGGGTAAGGTGGGGTCACAATAGGGAATCAAAGTTTTACATGTGATTATATAGGGAAAATCTTTAAAAATCTTCTCCTCAAGAACCACAGGGCCAGAAAAGTTAAAATTTACATGAAAGCTTCCTGACATGTGTAAATTCAAGTGTGTTAAAATCATGTTCCCCGGGGGAAGGGGAAGGGCCACAATAGGGGATCAAAGTTTAACATGCGAGTATATAGGGAAAATCTTTAAAAATCTTCTCAAGAACCACTGGGCCAGAAAGTTGAAACTTGCATGAAAGCTTCCTGATATAGATCAGATTCAAGTTTGTTCAAAGGGGAGATAATCACAGAATTACAAAAATATGGTGGGGTCATTTAAGAATCTTCTCAAGAACCACTGGGCCAGAAAAGCTGAAATTTACATGAAAGCTTTCAGACAAAGTGGAAATTTAAGTTTGTGAAAGTCATGACCCCTGAGGTTATGTTGGGGCCACAATAGGGCATCAAAGTATACATGCAAATGGATAGGGCCCTAACCAAACTAAATGACACAACACATCCTTTGGGGGTTAGAATCTACAAGGACATGATAATTAATGAATTTGTAGTCAAGTTTAATAATTAAGATTGATAATTAATAAATTTTTAGTTGCTACCTTTGAAAAGGTGTTGCAATTGGTTTTTGTCCGTCGTCGTGCATTAACAATTGAACATTTTTAACTTCTTCTTAATAACTGCCAGTCCAATTCTTTTCAAATTTGGTATGAAACATCATTGGGACAAGGAAGACGTAAATTGTAAATTTCAGGACTCCAGCACCCCTAGGGGCAGGGCAAAACTGCCCAAAATTGACCATTTTTCAAAAATCTTCTTCTCAAGAACCACACACATGTAAGAAATACTAAATGCATGGTGATGTAGAGCAGGAAGGCCTCTACCAAAATTGTAAATTTCATGATCCCTGGGGTGGTAGGAATTCTGACCCCAAGGCGGGGCCAAACTTGTTATATTGTGTTTATGTGGAAAACACTTATATTACATCTTCTTTAATGCTATTGATACTAAATTGAAAGTAAATAGATATTTAGGAAGAACAGGTGGTCCTTTACCAGAATTGTAAATTTGATGATCCCAGGGGTAGGGGTTTTGGTATCAGGGTGGGGCCAAAATGGTCAGTTATTAAATGTGTGAACAATAGACATTTTTAACTTCTTCTTGATAACTATCATTCCAATTCTTTTCAAATTTGGTAGGAAACATTTGGAACAAAGGGAACATCAATTGTAAATTCTAGGATTCCTTGTGTCTATGGGGCAGGGCAAAAACTGTCCCAAAATGACAAATTTTCAAAAATCTTCTTCTCAATGACCACACACATGTAAGAAAAACTAAATGCATAGTGATGTAGAGCAGAAAGGCCTCTACCAAAATTGTAAATTTCATGATCCCCAGGGTAGGGGTTCTGACCCCAAGGCGGGGCCAAACTTGTTATATAGTGTTCATGTGTAAAACACTTAAATAACATTTTCTTTAGTGCTATTGAAACTAAATTGAAACTAAATGGATAGAGCAGTTAGTCTTTTACCAAAATTGTAAAGTTGATTTTCCCCAGAGTAAGGGTTTTGACCCCAGCGTGGGGCCAAACTTAGTATATATAGTATTTATGTGTAAGTTTGCTGATATTGTATAAAATCTAAATGCATACTTAGAAATAGCAGAAAAGGATGTACAAAAAATGGTGAATTTCACAACCCAGGGTTATGACTTTAGGATGAGTCCAAATTAGTCATATATTTTGATGTTTTAATGTTAATACACCTATTATTTAAAGCCTTTCATCAGTGTATGCACTTTTGCGGGCAGTGAAGTTTTAAGAACACATCTTGTTTTATACTGTTGCTAAACATTAGAATTTAGCTTAAATATATTCAGAACAGTAATTATTTTCTAGATTTCATAGCCCATGGAAGTAGTGATACTTTTTCACTAGTATTCAGGTGACTGATAAGGCTTGTGGGCCTCTTGTTCTGAACCAAAATAGTTTTGCTTAAGCTTGTTTATTGCTAGGAACTCCTGTTCAGGTGAGCGGTATGGCCCATGAGCCTTTTATTTTCCTTTGTTTACCCCTGGACATGAAACAACCAAACTGAATATGTGTATGTAATTATAAGGAGCCTCAACTACAAATGTGAAATTCATAGGCCCTTGTCAGGTGTTCTGACTCCAGAGTAATACTGGGCTAGCTCTATATGGTTAATATGTAGTGAAAAGGAGTTTTTTTTTTTAATTACAAATCTTCTTTTCGACTCTTGGACATCAAACAGCCAAAACTGAGTATATATTGTAACAATTACAATAAGGAGCAAAGCCTCTACCAAAATTGTGAAATTCATGACTTCATGATCAGGAGTAAGGGTACAGCTTTACGTCTGATATACTGAAAATGTTTCATTTCTGTGAAAAACTTCTTAACTCCTGGATATCAAACTTAATACAGTAATAATGAGAAGCCTCTATCATCCATGTCCCCTGGGTCTCAGAGATTTTAATGCTACAGGACTCGATCTGGTTCTTAAAGTAAATATGTAATAATTCTTTTAAATTCTTCTTACAATGTGTTGGACTCAAAGCAACTAAACTGAACGTCTAGTATAGAGACTGACATATAATAGTTATAATGGGTTGCAGCATCTACTAAAATTTGGGGGGGGGGGGGCATTGAAATTTATAGAGTCCTGAACATACAGCAAAATAAGTTCATAGCAATGGCCCCTGCAAACAAAGTTAGATAGTACATTAGGAAGTATATTAGGAATTGTCATATCTGTCTACATGTCCTTCCTCCCACTTTGTATCAAGACAACAATGTTATAATGCAGAGACATTACTTGGTGTAAAGGTGGCTTATGACCAGTTGATTTGTAATGATCAATCACAAAATTTGAAGCCCGCTGTGTTCTCGGAGTTTGAATGATGCATGCATTGCATCATCTACATGCTACACTTCCTATATACATTTCATGTTTTCATATATGATCCCCACTGTTAAAAGTTCTTGGGCCTTTTATTTAATGTTGGAACATAATTGTTAATAAATATATTCCAAATCCTTGCTTTTTCTTTTCAGGCCAAAGTCGAAGTTGATCCTGATGGAAATGGTGCCCATATTTATGCCTACACATACAACATGATTAAGGGGAGGGAGTCTGGGCAATTTCTACATGATTTCTTATGGTAATTAGTAGGGGTGAAACGATACAGTACCTTCTCGATTCGATTTTCGATACTTTAGTCTCGATTCGATACAATAGCATATACCAAATTCTTTATAATGCTAAAATTTTCTTATGTTTCGTTGTATTTATTGCTCTCTGCAAATAAATTCTACATAATGTAAAAACGTTTAACATTAAGCAACACACTTATCACAGTCTTGTCCTAAAGCCGAAATGTCGCCATACCCAGGATTTGAACATTGGGGGTGCATTTTTCAACTCGACTGTGTCCATTTTGATACAGCAAAGTTCACTTGTATGTTGATTGGGCAATTTTCAATTCCATTGGCTATTCAGAAACCGTGTTATCAAGAGCAATGTGTACTATGATTTTAGAACCATATCGAACCGAAACAGACCCCGAATAAATCGAATATCGAATCGGGACCACTACATCGCGATGCATCGTTTCAGCCCTAGTAATTAGATTAGGTCCATGTTTGGAAAAAAGGTTAAAATCATTGTTTTCTTGCATGCAGCCAAATACCCATTCATGTATTTTTTATCGTATCATTATTCACAGCAGTATATTAATTTATGCTACTCAACATAGGCATTTGTTATACACATACTTTATACACATGCACACACACTCATGCACACACACACGTACACATACACAGTAGCTGATGGTCGTACTTCCTTGATATAATCTGCTTCATAACTATTTCTCTGACTGACAGTGTGTCTCTGATTGCTTTATTTGTTATCTGTAGCATACAGATTGTAAAGATGTATTCAAAAGGAAAGACAAATGTTAAAAAATGTGATTAAGAATACAAAAAGTCAAGAATGTCAGTAATTGTTTGTATATACTTATATAAAATAGTTATATATAAATATTTAATATATATGATAGAATTAAACATTCTTTTAGAAAAATTTATCGATGTGTAAACTCTGGACAATTTACTCACGAACTGAATAAAAGTGTGAAACACATTTATGTTAGTTTGTTAGTAAAATGTTTGGAGTTTACACATTGAAGAATTTCTCAAAAAGAATGTTTGATTCTTATAATTCCAGTTCATTCATTGCATTAACAATTTCATAAAATTTAAGTTTCCCCTCCGAGTCTCTGTAAATTGTGTTATTTGTTTTCAAGCATGCATGAGTACATCACATTTTTGGATTTATTGATCATATAAAACATTCACTGTTAGTGCTCTTATATATATATTATGCAATTTTTCAGTCGGCTCGCAACAGCGAGAAGACCCTTGTTATCACTGTCACTGCACTTTGGATTTTTAGTACAAACCTTTGTTGATACATACGCAAGATAATGCAAATAGTTCTTAATCTCTGCATGGTCCTAGAAATTTCGGCAAAATATGGGAAATAATGTGCATATCAAAGTGGTTGGATTAAACAAAGTATTGGTTATTGTGTTCTTGCATTTGAAGCAGTGTTACCTAATTACAATAATATTTTCTTTATCATTTGATGTGAACGTGCATGAATACGTCATGTACACTGTTCAGTCTCTACCCAGAGTTATCGTTCCTTACACTCACAACAGCAGTGTTATTCCACATGTAAATCCAGAATTCTTAAATATATTTGACATGAATTAAGGAATAGATAAACAATGAATGAGTTAACATCATTTACGTACACACATGGTACATTTTTGCAGGAATACTTCATGTAAGCAGAACAAAGGAAGAGACCCAAGATAATAATTTGTATTGATAGCTGCTACAAATTGTGTCTGGGCTGTTACTGTTTTGTTGTAGGCTTTTGATATTTGACATACAAGTACCGATAAGTGGTCATCTCATGTAGATGTGCTGGTTATCATGAATAATGACCTTTGATCTTGAACTTTTATGTTCACACAATTTTTGAAGCTTTTATGGGTAAATTCCTCCAGCCGATGTGTTGTGTTCCTAGTTTGTGACTTTGCGTTTTCATAAATATCTAGTTAAGCATAATTTCGCATGTTTTACCATACTTTAAAGATTCGGAATTAAATGCTTATAAGACGGTGTTGTATACCCCCACCCCTTGTTGGAAATCGCAGACGAATCGATTCTGTGAGGCCCTTGAAGCCTTTGATTAAAATTTGTAAATGTGATACTATTATGAAGAAGTAATTATAACTAGGAACCATACTTTTACATGTACTGGGAAATGAAGACAAGCTTATTTATTTGGTAATGTTTATATATAGGATAAGCCTTTATCTGCTTCAGATGCAGTTGGTGATTACTCTGGTGTACAAGTGTGTATATCCTAAATCGTACGATTGCACACGCACCAAAAATAACAATTAGTAAGGAAGTTTGATGGAAAAAATCAGAGCTACTTCCCAGTGTCTACGTTTTTTCATCAAACTGAAGCTTGTGAATGTGGGGCCCATATTTGTGCAGCAGTTGTTCATGAGCTCAATACAGAAAACACTTTGTTTTAATCAATTAAGATCATGGGAGACACTTCAATTTGGGATCAATAAGCATTTATAGCTGTCTCTCCATCCCTGTGTTAAATTAGTGTGCCTATAGAGAAGCTATTGTCATAGATCAATTAAGATAATGGGCTAGGTTTGAGAGATCCTCAATCAAACCATTGTTTAATTCAGGAGTGGTGGTAGGAGTTTTAACTTTTCATGTATAGGTGTGGAAGTCAAATTACCAGTAGACATGACACATAAATTGTTTTTTGGGTGTGCCTTGCTTTTCAGGTTTTAGATGGTCAAATCTTCTGTAAATGCATATACTGGATAATGATCATCATTAGATGAATAAATTTCATTTTTTAAAAATACATGAGCGCATGAATTGCAACACTTCAGGCCAACAGTCTTCACGAAGCATTTCATGTAAAGGTAGGTCGGTGTGAATAAGCATTCCAGTTCATACCCGCCTGCGTTTTATTTTTCGTATTCTCCTTTTAACCACTGAAATAGATGTACTATATTTAACAAGATTCATACGCATATTGTTCTTCTGCTTTGCATTTATGCTATCATTACAATAGGTAAAGATATCGAAGACAGAAAACATTGGAAATGTGAATATCTCTATTTGTTGATCATCCATACCAAAGTTATGATTACCCTCTAAACATACATCTGGTAATTGAAAAATAAACTATCCACATCCATATTTTGAAAAGAGTAGATCTGATACAAATATTGAACTATGGAGCTTCAATTTAACATAAACTCAAATTATTGATCACTTCATTTGATGTGCGCAACAATTCAGTTAAGGATCTTTTCAAATGATTAATAAATTATCGACTACAGGAGAGTCTTGGATTGGATAAATTTGTTTCATAATTTTCTAGGGCTACCATATGGAAATATACACTTTACAAGCTGCCAAGTATGAGTGTGGTCTGTGACATATATTTCCATGCGCTATCACTAACAAAATACTTAACTAATAGTAGAGTTCTGCTAAAAGAAGTAGAGGATGCTGGAAGGTAATTAACTTTAGCAAGAATAGATCATGCATATAATGTATGTATATGTTTGTATTTGCATTATTTAATTATTAAACAGGGTGAATCGAAATTAACTTTTTCAAGCATTAGTCCGTACGGACTAGGGACCATTGATGTTCACTAGTCTCCAAAGCATTTCACTAGTCCTTCCAGTATATCATATAAAATGATCACATAAATTCATTTTATGCAATAGTATTTAATCAAACCAAACACTTCATAGCTGCAAACACTTCAGTTTCTGACACTTCGGTAGAAAAAGACAACCATACTTTATTTTGATCTCGCGATGATGATCTTCAAAAGCATACTGACATAACCCCTTTCATAAATGTCCATGTGTTGTGAAGGTCGGCATGTCATTGTCACACAAACACTTATATGTAATCGACCATAAGTTCAAACATCTCAGACAAATTGGCTAAAATCTTAACCAACTCAAGATTGATATCCGAATTTTTACTAGTCCGTATGGTCTAGTGCCATAGAGAATTTACTAGTCCAACATGTTTTTTACTAGTCTCGGACTTACGGACATAGGTAATTTGGAACTCTGTTAAATATAGGGTTTTTACTGATATTTTCAGGGAGAGACATAGAGGAGGTATTGCTGCTGGTTGGAAGGTGGTGCATAATAATGGGGTGACTGTAGACAATCGGTTGGAGAATCTGGTGTTGGTTCCCATGGATATGCAGCTGGTATATGATGATCTTCCTTCTACAAAAAACAGGGAACATTCTCTGTATTGGATGGCTGTTCAGCAACTCCAAGTTGCTCCATTAGAATGTGTAAGTTCACACACACACACACACATATATATATATATATATATATATATATATGCTTTTATATATACAGTATAATCTGTCTAAACCGGCCATGTGTGGTTCCAAAGAAATTGGCCGGTTTGCACAGAGTCCGGAGTGCAGAATGTCGACAATAATGAGAGTTGTTTCCATTGTATTCACTATCTATTCATACGTGTGTAATGATTGCTAACGTTTTATTATATCACAAAAGAATTCAAAATGTAAAAATATAAATGTCAGTGTTTTATTGTCGTGCTCATTTGAAAAGGTTTCAATTTTTATTAAACAGTTTAAAATCTGGGAATTATTCGTGCAATTTTCTGTTGGTAAATTGTCAATTTCGTCTACATCATTGCCGTTATCAAGTGCTACATTATGTGCGTTCGTCAAGTTTGTGTTGTGTTCGTCTAAAATTTGTCTTTCCCAGCGTTCATTGTAAATGTATCGCTTTCAACTGTCTCAATTTGTGAAACGGAAACTGATGTAATGCCGAGTGATCGACCGGACATGGGGAGTTGAGCTAACTAACTGCATATCATCACTGTCTGATTCTCCGTAGAGCTCCGAGAAGTCCACGAGGAGAAACCCTGCTTTTTGAAAACATAACGGGATTGTTGCCGATTTTGTTTCATTCCAAGAATGTATCGAATTCATTGATTAATTGAACTTTGTATTTTAATGTCAGTTCTCGTCTCTGTCGTTAGGGGGAGGGCGCCATTACCTCGTGCGTGGTGCTGTCATAATTGAAAAATGCACCCCCTAAAAATCAGGTTTTATTTTAAACTGATCGCGACTCATCGCCAGTTTCAATCTTTTACTTACCTGTGGCTTCCCTTGAGACACCCTTTGTGTACACCGCGTGTGATCGACCGAATACCGACAGGTTGGTCACCGTGGGGTGGCGCTGGTTTGAATGTGATAATTAGAGCTAATTACGAGCAGTTGGGACCTTGTGTACACCGAATACAATTAGGGTGGTGTATCATCGAGCGGCCGGTTTACACAGGATAGTTAAAGTTAATTGATAGCAGTTGGGACTGTGTAAGCTGGCCGGTATACAGAATACGGAGTACAGGGAATTATTAATAAAGGATTTGTTAAAGAAATGTTAGGGACTATATTTTGTGGCCAGAATTGACAGAGCGCTGGAGTACTCAGAGGCCGGTTTGGACAAACTATACTGTATATACATGTATATAAGCACCAAAAAAGTTCCAACAACACCTGATACCTAGAAATGTCAGATACCCAGTCAAATACAAAAAAAATATACAAATCACTAAACTGACCAATGACATGAACAACCAGATTGTCAGATTTTTCTGGACAACATAAAACTACACTAATCTACAAACATATTTACACCGCAGACTACATGTTGGTTTTTAGGCTTGTCAATCTATGCTGATTTTAGTCACAATAGAATCACTCCCTGATTTAAGTCACAAAAGTATCACTCACTGATTTAAGTCACAATAGAAAATTGACCAATTTGCAAACATTTTCCTTTTTACAACTGCACATCTGTTAAATTTTTTTTTTTAAAAATGCATAGTTACGTGAAGCAGGAAGGTCTTTACCAAAGTTTTGAATATCATAATCCTCAGGGTAGAGGTTGTACTCCAGGATGTGGCAAAACTTGTCACAAAGGGTGTATGTGTAAACATTTCATTAAAATAACATGTTATTAAATGCTGTTGACACTGAATTGAAACTAAGGGATATTTAAAAGGAGCAGGTAGTCCTTCACCAAAATTGTAAATTTCATGAACCAGGGGTAGAGGTTTTTGGTACCATTGTAAGGCCAAAGTGGTGTGTGTTTAGAATTTTAAAACATTTCTAACTTTTTCTTTATAACTACCATTCCTGGATCAATTCTTTTCAAATTTGGTATGAAGTATCTATGAGACAAGGGGGACATAAATTATAAATTTCAGGACTCCTGCACCCCTGGGGCCTTAAAGCGGCCACAAATTGATTTTCAAAATTCTTCCTATATGCAACCACACATCTGTAAGAAAAACTAAATCCATAGTCGTGTAGAGCAGGACGGTCTGTACCAAAATTGTAAATTTCATGATCTCAGGGGTAGAGATTTGATATCTAAAGTGGGACGTGAATGGTCAGAGTGATTAAATGTGTGTGTTAACAATATTGAACATTTTTAACTTCTTGATAACTACCTTTCCAATTCTTTTAAAACTTGATATGAAGTATGCTTGGGACAAGGGTGTATAGATTGTAAAATTGAGGACTCCTGCACCCCTATGGCTAGAGGGACAGGGCAAAAACTGCCATCATAGACCAATTTTCCTAAATCTGCTCTATAACCACATGTCTGTAAAAAAAATTTTTTACTAAATGCATAAGAGCAGGAAGTTCTCTATCAAAATTGTAAATTTCATGACCCTTGGGGCCAAACTTGATATATAGTGTGAAGTATGTAAATAGCATCTTGTTTAATTTTATTGATACTAAATCAAAAATAAATAGATCTTTAGAAGGAGTACCAGTAAGTAGTTCTTGTAGTTGTTTTTTTTTTTTTAAACCGTACTCCTACATCCCGTGGGCCTTTGGGGCAAGGCAAAAAAAAAAGGATCAGTTTGTAAACATCTTCTCAACCACTGCACAGCTGTAAGGAAACTAATTACATAGTCGTGTAGAGCAGGGAGGCATCTACCAAATTGTCAATTTCATGATCCCCAGGGTAGAGGTTATGACTCAAGCTTAAGGCCAAGCTTGGCATATTTATACTTTTTTATGTGTAAAACATTTGAATAACATCTTTTGATTAATGTTATTGGCATTACCAGGGGTTAATTAAATCTACATAAAAATTTAGAACAAGCAGGTAGCCCTTTACTAAAATTTTAAATTTCATGATCCCAGGGGTTGGGGTTTTAGTACCAGGGTGGGGCAGGAATAGTCACAGTTATTAAATTTCTTTATCATTTGAAAAACTTCTTAATTGTGCTGATGCTATGTGAAAAACTAATTGTATATATCAAGGAAAAGCAGAATGGGATGCACAAATGTACCAGAATTGTGAATTTTGCAACCCCCGAGTTTTGACTCTAGGGCAGATCCAAAATAGTCATTTTGTATTAATATAACATATTATATTATGTAAAGTCTGTCATCAATATGGGCACTTTGGGAAGCATTTGTGTTAAAGATCACATCTTGTTTTATGCTGCTGCTGAATATTAGAATTTATTTGCTAGATATGAAGAACAGGAAAATTATTATAGATTTTGAAGCCCTTAGGGCTAATATTTATTTGACTGATATGGCCTGTGGGCCTCTTGTTTTATAATTATATTAGAAAAGACAGTAAATTGATGCCCATATTGTAAGTTTTAAGGTGTTATGCTTTTTCTTTAGCATTATCCATCTTCACATGTCTACACAAAACAATTCAGTCCCAATGGAGAAGACGTTCACATAGACCATGGTAAGTTTATTCACTTTTGAAATCGAACTGGAATTTTTTTTATATCAAAGAACAGTAGTGTATCTTTCTTTGGACAAACTCGTCCCATTTTAAGATTACATTAAAACAAAAGTTTGCAATTTAGATGAAGTCTGTGTGTATTATGAGTGCCACTACCCTCCTTGTACAAACATGGAGAAGAGAGTCCGGGAATTCAGCATCTGTGGGAGATGTCAGGAAGTCAGGTATGTAATCCAGTTAACCACACAAGTACATGTTATACTCTGTAACTTAGAACTAAGTGATCCCATATCAAGACAAACAGTTTTAGGTTACCCTAATATGCAGTGAAATGGGTATGCAAGAACACTGTACAGTTTATTTTGATTATAAGGAATGTTTTCAGCCAACAAATCATTGTTAACATTATTTTGTTGCAGAAGTAGAAAGTTGTTTCAATAATTAGAGCCCCTTATTTAGCAGGGTTAATTCCCCACCCCCACCCCCATACCTCTTTAAGTCCATCCACAGCAGCTTACCTGCATCTGCTGTAGATGTTCCAATATTATTGAACTTATGGTGGTGAACATTGACTGAGTTGGGTTTGAAAAATTCACTAACTTGTGAGTGGATTTTTCAAACTCAAGGAGTGCCAGTTTTCACTTAAAAGTTCAATATAGCTGAACTATATTTCAATTGTTTTATGATGATGATTTATACATTTTGTCATCAAGTTAGAAACTGAAGCATTATTAGCTCTGATATGAATGTGTGCAATATCACAGTTGTGCACATTTTCAACATTCATCCAAAGGCATCCATTAAAGCTTTTGGAATGTTGCAAACTATGAATGATAATATTTACTTCTTCTTAACAGTAAATCTGGGTTGAAATGTTGTAAGAATTGATTGATACTTAATTGACAAAATATCGAAACCGGCTACCAGAGCTTACCAAACAATAGCTGATCTTTGTTTACAACGAAGCCTGAAATAACGGTAACTCGTACTCGGGAGTGTATCAGTGAGGATTCTGTTATTTCATGAAAAGTTGGTGTTTAATAATAGCTGATGTATTGCATGCTAGAATTCAGGAACATTTTATTATTAAAGAATTATTAGCTATACACAATATACCCCCATTAATGGAGTAATGATTCTTCCCTCCAAGAATCACTTTTGATGTCATGTTTTGACAATGCAAAATCATTGATAGTTTGACAAGCAGATGGCTTTAATGTGACTAGATGATTACTGCAACCAAGTGGTAGGGCTGGAAAAGATTACTTTGTGTACAACCATCAATTTATGAATTCATTGATGGTTGTACGCAAAGTTACACGAAGTAATCAGGGTTTAAAATTGCGTTTTATTCAAGAAAACAGTCAAATGTTCAATGAAATGTGTCTTGTGATTACTGAATATGAAAATTATCCTTGTATCTCTAAAGCTGAAAGTATCCTTTCTTCTAACTCCCTTTACTGAATTGATATGTGCCCAAAAAAAAGGAATGTTTACAAATCTGTGGGTACAACCATCTGTAGTTTTCGTGAATGTCTACAGAAACAGTCCACCCGTGTTCCATTCTAGATTCTGTTTCTATGCAATGAAACATGTTGTTGGATGGTCACTCGTTGAATTTAAAAGTGGAGTGATTTTAATGCATAGTAATTAAATTTGACAATTTACTTACCTCCATGCCTCGTGTCTGCACTAAATAAATCACTACTACATCACCGGAAGTCATAGCAGTAATCATAGTTTCATTATTACTCAGTCGACAGTAATCGTTCCCCTGCTTATGCTTGTCAGGGGTTGTGAAAAAAAAAAGAGATATACAAGTTGCAAGATCAGATACAATCACAAGATAGAAACAAAAGTTTAAGGTAAAAAAGATAAACAATATCATGTACAATTGTATGAAATTGGAAAGGGTTACCAAAATCATACTCTGGTGTGTCCAGGGGTCCATGTTTGCCCAGCTATCTACTTTGTATTGCTTATGGGATTTATGAGATTGATCACTGTTTGTTATCTTCACCTTTCATAGATATGAGATTAGAACATTACCATTAGATTAATCAAATGCTTTTGAACATAAGGAGATCATTGTTACAGTGATATCAAATTGTATATACATGTATATGTTTTCAGGTATTGTGGTACATATTGTCAACAAAGAGACTGGCCAACACACAAGAAATTCTGTCAAGAGAGAAAACTCTTTTTTCCACTGGAAGAAGAAAGTCCAGATCGTTAAAGAGCTTGAGTGATACTCTGTATTAGTCTGATATCGTCAAAGAGCTAGAGTGATTCTCTTCGAGTCTGATTGTGAATGTCCTGATTCGTTAAAGAGCTTGAATGATAGTCTGAATGAGTCTGATAGTGAATGAATGTTAGGGATACAATATACAATACTGAATTAATTTAGAAAGGAAAAGGGGGGGGGGGGGGGGAGGTATTTCATTTTGTCTTCATGACTGTTTTTTGAAAAGATCTTGAGGATGTTGTAATGGTAATGATCCAATATTAATCCAAAATAATGTAAAGATTCAGGATTAAGTTAACATTAAAATGACTTTACATTGTGTTTTTTGTAAGTTTTGTTGGTGTTTGAATGGCTATATTTTTGTTATTCTATGTAGCAGAGGTCAGCTTTTTGGTGTGTGTGTGTTGTTACATGTAGTGTACACAGTTATTTATTTCCCTCAACCATTCCAGTGTGAGAGTAACAGTATTTTAGAAATATTGTAATGTGCTGTCCTAGTCATGAATTTTATGAATTTTTTCCCCTGTAGATCCTAATGTGTTTTTTTCTGATTTAAGATAATTGTTTCCGTCAATGACCATTTGTCCATAATAAGTATTATGTGCATTTTCTGTGTCAGCTGGAGCCACTAAAGAAGACGTCATTTTGTTGTCACCTCTCAAGTACAGCAAACAATTTACTAACAATTGTCACAAGGAGTGCTAGATTTGCCATTGATCTTTTTCAATTTTTTTAATTTTACTTGAAATTTGAAGAAGGAATTGTCAAGAATTTCATGTAAATGCAGTTGGTGACAAAATTTTAATGTACGTGTATGTTTTCTGTTTTTTTACAGTTTGAATACATTTTCAATATTTTCTGAAGTGCTTTCAGTACCATATGATGTCTATATAAAATAATTTTTCCTACGCATTGATACAAATATTTATACTAATATGGTGCCATTTTAGACAGATATGCTTTTTAACTTGTGTGCCACTAATCTTGTCTTAATGAAATATGTTTAACAGTAGAGTCTTGATAAACATTGCATGTTTTACACTTAAAGTCATTCCAGTGTAAGCACGTGTACATTCCTTTTTTGATAGTCTTATTATTTTGTGAAAAGTATTTTTATGTATTGCTCTTACTGAAATAATTTTGATTTTCTTGAAAGAAATCTGAAAGTTGCATGTATGAATTGTTACAAAGATTTCATTGTCTATCATTTAGGTATTTAAATATTTTTTTCTATACTGTAATATGTATATACATCCGTCCTGAAGATTATTATCTGTTCTGGACATTTTGGTTGCATTTGCAATTTGAATGGTTTTGAAAAACTTTCCATTCCAAACATGTTCAGCAGGCATTATCTTGGCTTGAGCATGCACAACATGTATTCTAATTAATGAACATGAACAACATGTATTCTAATTAATGAACATGTACAACATGTATTCTGATTATTGGGAAAATTTGGCAACTATGATTATTTTGACGCCAGTCATAAAACTCTAGTCATGATATTTCATTTTCTGATTCTGTTGCAGCAGAAATGTAGTGGGAATGCTTTGCAGTCCATGATGAACCACCAGCAAGCTTCTTTCCCAATTGCCACTGATAAAAAAAATAATAGCGCCCATGTCATACTTTGTCTCTGCATATCCTCATGAATATTCATAATTTGTTTTTATTTCCCAGCATGCATTACTGTGTTGTGTCACTAATCACACTAATTATTATATATATATATTTATGATTTGTTTTAATTATTAACAGTGCAATATAGTTATAGTCAAAACATCTACAACATATTTGATTTGTTTGTTTTTACAGTTTGAATAAACTAACCGTTTTACAGGTCCATTTGCTTTCTGTTTTGAAATTAACATTCCATGTAATTGGTCATTAATTAGAGCAACATTGTGTTTCCAGTGTAGATGCATGCACCCTTTATTAACACAGAGAAAGTGGGTCATTCTTGGGCTTGTGTGCAAAGTGGAGTACCAGAATTAAGGCAGTTTTTTTTTTGTACAAGGTTTTCACTTCCCACCATACTTTGTGGCATGCAGTTATCATCCACACCGAATTGGTGGGAGGTTGTGCATGTACTGGAGTTACCATGTCCGTACGTCCGTATGTAGGTAGACATGAGCTTACTATTGGTATTAAAGGATGTTCTCAGTTTATGACATGTAGAATACAACCAAACTTGCTTTGATATGGAACATTTTGGGATACTTCCTCCAACTCGTCTGAAAGCAGCATTTTTCTTGAATTTTGTGATTCGGGTTAAAGATGGCATTTAGTTTGTTCTCGCCTTATTTTCAAGTGTAATAGAAAACAAACATGCTCATATAACACATCTTGAGAGGCTTCTTTTAATTTTTGGTGCGGATACTGCAACTGACCAACATATTGTGCTTCTAGTATTTGTCTCTTCCAAGCTTATTGCAAGTGATATATCGGTGAAATTCGCCCTTGGTTACGAGTGCTCTGTTCAGTGCGTTTATGTCTATTTCGATCTTGTTTTAAAATTTCTTATCAGTGGAAGTTACATAAGTAATTTAGAATGCTTCAGACGTAAGAATTGTTTAGTAGGAGCATGAATTTTGCAAGTTCTTTATCATCAGGCTGCATCAGATGCAATCTAATTAAAATTAGATGATGGATCCGCTCGCATACTCGCTAGTAGCGAGTATACAAGCGGATCCAACATCTAATTTCAATTAGATTGCATCAGATGTTAATTAGAAAGGTGGTGGTGTTCACGGATAAGTTTTGTACATGTACCCACATTTGGGTGTATCCTGCGGGGGTTATGAGTCCTGTTAGGTTATATATACTATTTTGAAGTTGATTCTAGAATATACAGTCAATAGGCACTAAAATGTGAATGGTATAATAAATTGCACTTGGGTCATACGCGACTTTTCTACCATTTTTCTGAAACTATTTTTTCATCTACTTGATATGGAGAGCTCTTGTATGATTTCCGAAATATAATTTTAAAGCACAGACACTCGACGTTTTGAATATCTATAATTTAAAAAAAATAGTCTTCCTATAAACAAAATATTTACAAGGTATATATTGAGAAAAGTTGGTTTATTTGAAGACAATTTTTGTATTATAGATATTCAAAATGTCGAGTGCCTATGGTGTAAAGTCAGATAATATTACTATAATTAGTGTATCGGCATGGTATGGTTAGTTCAGTGGTTAGATCACATGCATGTACACTGTAACTAGTAATGCAAGGGTCTCCCGATTGATCCGAAGATTTTTTTTCTCCCCATTTGCTACAATAACTTTGTAATGTCCATGCATAATGAGTTTACTGTATAATTTTACTTGTCACAACTAGGAACTGTACAAATATGCAATCTAATTAAAATAAACTGTTTTGGATCCGCTACCGATTCTGTAACGGTAGCGGATTCAAAACAGCTAATTTTAAATAGATTGATAAATATGCGAACTCTAAAACGGACCAGGACCCAGTTGCACGAAGGTTAGTTAACTTTAACTTTACAGTATTATTATCTCTTATACAAGGTTAGTTAACTACATTATTATCTCTTATACAAGGTTAGTTAACTGTACATTATTATTATCTCTTGCATCTACAGTGTTACATTATTATTATCTCCCGCATCTACAGTGTTCACTGACTTATGTACAACTGGGTACTGGTAATTGACATTTTTTGTAGGACGCGAGTGAATTGTACATGAAATGTCACGGAAAGTTGTGTTTTATAGCGAAATATTGTGTATGACCCTAAGAGATCCCCACCCGAAAGATGGTAATGGGTGTAAAATGTTTTTCGGCGTTATTGTCGAACGAACGATCAAGTATCCACTGCATCTCGTCTCATGATATAAACTGAATAATAATGATAGTTTTATCTTTATGAAGTGACAATTATAGTATATGGATATTGTACTCAGTGTAATGAATATAAAGCTATATAGATTATAGATATGTTTTGTGTTTTTTTTAATAGTCACAATATCGGTGATAAAATTATTAATCTGACAACGCTTTTGTGGCTTTCGAGAGCTATTTATGTATTCTTGTATACTAGTAATATAGATTTAAGTTCAAACTATGACCCCACAACAGAGGTTTAAATATTGACATTTTGGAAAAAGTCCTTAATTATAGAGCCCCGCCAATGGGCGGTAGCTCTGTATTGATCAGCCTTTGTATCCGCGCGTTGACTGTTTTCCAGATTTTTTGTTCTATCCCTGCAGCTATTGATTTGAATTTTTTGTAACTAATATCAATGGGTGTTGGTGTTTGGACTATATGTTGACCTATTTTTAAAAGAGCCGTGGATGTTGGACTCGGCAAATGTCGGGAATTTAAGTTTTCTATGGTGGTTTTTTTCTTCTTGGAGCATTTTTTTTTCTTTTCTGCGTTCTCTGCAGCTATAGACTGGATTAATACATGAATTTATATCGATGGGCTTGGGCCTGTCTACCTACTTTTGAAAAAGTTAAGGACCTTGGTTGCTCCACCAAACGCTCGGTATCACGGGTCTTTCGGATATGACCTTAAAACGCCCTATATCGCGACAGGCGTTTGCACGTTAAAGAACCACACTGTCACAACCGTAAGCGCTAAGCATGGGTATAAATTTGTGGTATTTCACCTACAGCTGGTGACGTCTCAATATGAGTGAACATTTTCGACGGGAAGTAAAACAAACCAAACTTAACATTTTGAAATTATGAACCACAAAGTTCAGCCAAACTATTACAAAGCATGTTTGGGTAAAAAAAAAAAAAGTTTGTTAAAATAAACTGCCACATAATTTTTTAAGTGGAGATAATTTTAAAAGAATCGGTTGAAAGTTTGTGACATATTCGAGAAATCTTCTTGAGAACCACTGGGCAAATTACAATCAAACTTGGTATACTAGTAACGCATCCTTGGGTAAAGTGGGTTCGAATTTGTTCAACTGAAGGACCATGTACCCTCCAAAGGGGAGATAATCAAGAAAAGGCAAAAATAGGGTGGGATAAATTATAAATCTTTTAAAGAACCGGGTCAGAAAAGTTGAAATACATATACATGAAAGCTTCTTTATATAAATTAAATTTAAGTTTGTTCAGATTGTGATCCTCGGAAGTAGGATGAGACCACAGAGAATCAAAGTGTTACATGGGAATATGTAGGACAATGTCTTTAAAGATCTTCATCTCGACAACAGCATTACCGTGGTTTGTCATATTTAATAAATCATATCGAAATTCAAATGTCCCCAAGTTGTGTGTGTTCAAATGCCCCTGGGAGGCTTATTGTTTTTGTCGTATCTGTGAGTGGTGAGTGATAGAGCTCTTGTATTTCATATGTGCATTCCTTTTGACGCGGCCTTTTTATGATACCAAAGTTTTTAAGCTTGTGACCTTGACCTCGGAGATTGACCTATTTTAAAGAAAACATAATATTTTTGATATTTCCTGAACAATTTAAGGTACATGTAGATCTTTCAGTTTTCGTACATGTATATAGATTTCTTGTGACAATACCTTTCATTTTATACTGTGATCAATGACCTTTTCCAGACCAGCAAGGTCATGCTAGTCATATCGGTATTGAAGAATCCACATGCTGTGTACATTTCAAGTTCCTTTACTTTTTAGTTCACCTAATCCAAAGGCTTAAGTGAGTTTTTCTAATCGAAATGTGTCCGTTGTCAGTCGGTGCCGTCGTAAACTTTTCAAATTTTCATCTTCTTCCCCAAAACCACAGCGCTAATTTCAACCAAACTTGGCATAAATCATCCTTGGGTGAAGGGAATTCAAGTTTGGTGAATTGAGGGGCCATGCCCTCTTCAAAAGGGAGATAATCGCAAAAATAGGATATCGTCATTTAAAGATCTTCTTAAGAATCACTGGGCCAGAAAACCTGAAATTTACATGAAAGCTTCCTGACATAGTGGATATTCAAGTTTGTTTAAATCATGAACCCCCGGGGGTATGTCGGGGCCACAATAGGGGATCAAAGTAATACATGCGAATATATAAAGAAAATCTTCTCTAGAACCACTGGACCAGAAGAGTGGAGATTTGCCTGAAAGCTTCCTGATGTAAATTAGATTCAAATCTGTTCACATCATGGTTCCCGAGGGTAGGGTGGGCCACAATCGGGTATCAAAGTTTTACATACAGATATATATAGGAAAATCTTCTCCAGAACCACTGGCCAATTTTAATCGAACTTCGAACAAACCATCCTTGGTTGAAGGGTATTCAAATTTGTTGAAATGAAGGACCATGCCCCCTTTAAAGGGAGATAACCACAAAAATGCAGAATTAGGGTGGGGTCATTTAAAAATCTTCTCGAGAACCTCTGGACCAGAAAAGTTAAATTTGCATGAAAGCTTCCTGACATGTGTAGATTCAAGTGTGTTCAAATCATGTACCCCTGGGGTTAGGGTGGGGGATGAAATTTTACATGCGAATATATAGGGAAAATCTTGTTCTCATGAACCATCGGGCCATTAGAGCGGATATTTTAAAAGTGAAAGTTTTCTGATATAGAGTACATTCAAATTTGTTCAGATCATGGCCCCCGAGGGTAGGGTGGGACTGCGATAGGGAATCAAAGTCTTACATGCTGATATATAGGAAAACCTTCGCCAGAAACACTGGTCCATTTTCAATCAAACTTGATACAAATCATCCTTGAGTGAAGGGATTTAAGTTTGTTGAAATGAAGGGCCATGCCACTTCAAAGGGGAGATAATCACAAAGGATCATTTAAAAATCTTCTCGAGAACCACTGGGCCAGAAAAGCTTATATGTACATGAAATCTCCCTGATAAAGTGGAGATTCAAGTTTGTAAATATCATGACCCCTGGAGTTAGGTTGGGGCCATAATAGTGGATCAAAGTTTTACATGTACAGTTGCTTCTTCAACAAAAATGGAAAAAAGAAATATTCATATCTAGTGATCGGTCAGCACAAAAATTACTTTATTAAATACCTCTCTGATTCCACGCACAAGTACTCTGAAGTTGAAATAAAAAATATGATAGAGTTCCTCATTGACAATATCTTCGTGGTCTTTGGTAATCAGGTCTTCCAACAGTCTGTTGGAATTCCCATGGACACAAATTGTGCTCCTTTCTTAGCTGACCTGTTTCTATATTCATATGAAGCAGAATTTATTCAAAAACGTCTACGTGAGAAGAAAAAATCTCTTGTTGTGGCCTTCAATTCGACATTTAGATATATCGACGACGTTTTGTCTATTAACAATAATAACTTTCATTCATACGTCGATACGATATATCCCTGTGAGCTCGAAATAAAAGACACCACAGAGTCGTCCACTTCTGCTTCAGACTTAGATATTTCATTGAAAGTAGACATTAACGACAAACTGACAACTCAACTGTATGACAACGGGATGATTTCAGCTTCTCCATCGTCAACTTCCCATGCATATTTATGTAGCAATATTCCATTATCACCTGCATATAGTGTTTATATCTCTCAACAGATTCGATATGCAAGAGCTTGCTTTGCGTGTGGTCATACAGTTTTTAAATCAAGGCTTGCTACTGACAAACAAGTTGATGGTACAGGGGTTTCAACATTCTCGATTGAAGTCAGCATTTCGCAAATTCTATGGTCGTTATAACGATCTGGTTCGTCAATACAACCTATCATTGGGTAAATGCTGTCTGACGTGTTTCATACTGATTGTTAGGTCGTTTTTGGCACACTGATTTTGACTACGAATGACTCCGTTTACCTGAACAGGAGATAGGGCTCACGGCGGATGTAACCGGTTGACAGGGGATGCTTACCCCTCCTAGGCACTTGATCCCACCTCTCTTGTGTCCAGGGGTCCGTGTTTGCCCAACTATCTTATTTTGTATTGCTTATAGGAGTTATGATATTGATCACTGTTGGTTATCTTCACCTTTCATGCGAATGTATATAGGTAATCAAAACTTAGCAAAGAGCATCCTTAAATGAAATTTGTTAATATGGAAGTTCATACCCATCTACAAGGGCATATGGTAATTAATGAATTTGCAATCAAGTTTAATAACTAAGTTTGATAATTAATGAATTTTTAGGTCACCTATTGTTTACAATTGATTGTCGTGAGTTAACAACTGAACATTTTTAACTTCTTTTAAAATAACTACTATTCCAATTCTTTTAATATTTGGTATGAGACATCTTTGGGAGAAGGGGGCATCAATTGTAAATTTCAGGACTCCTGTACCCCTGGGGCCTAAGGGGCAGGACAAAAATTGACCAATTTTTTAAAATCTTCCTCTCTACAACTGCAGCATTGTAAGAAAAACTAACGGCATAGTGATGTAGAGCAGGGAGGCCTCTACTAAAATTGTACATTTCATGATACCAGGGCGGTGGCAAACTTGGTATATGGTATTTTAGTTTATGTGTAAAACACTTATATAGCATCTTCTTTAGTGCTATTGATACTAAATTGAAACTAAGTGGATGTTTGGAAAGAGCAGATAGTTCTTAATTACCAAAATTGTTTTGATGATCCCAGGAGTAGGGATTCCGGTATTAGGGTGGGGCCAGATGGTCAGTTATTAAATGTTTGAATAATGGAAATTTTTAACTTCTTGATAACTACTTTCCAACCCAATTCTTTTCAAATTTGGTATGAAGCATCTTTGGGACAAGGGGGCATCTATTGTAAATTTCAGGACTCCTGCATCTCTGGAACCATGAGGGTGGGGGCAAAAATCGGCCAATTTTCAAACATCTTCCTCTCTGTAATCGCAAATTTGTAACAAAAACTAAAGGCATAATGATGTACAGCAGGAAGGCTTCTACCAATATTGTACACGGTGTTAGGGGTTTTGACCCCAGGGCGGCGCCAAACTTGGTAGTTATGGAAAAGTTAAAAATGTTCAATTGTTAATGGACGACGACGGTCGCAGACCAATTGCAATAGGTCACATGAGTTTGTTCAGGTGACCCTAAAAGTCGGGAAAACTGTTTGCCCTACCTTTAACAAGAGGGTAGGTCAAAGACGGACCAATTCAACTGAAATGTACACTGAACTTGTATTCCTGTGAATAAATTTGAGGGCAGCAATATCTATATCCGTAATGAAGACAGTCCGGAAAAACTGTTTGACCTATTTTAGCTCGAAAGTACACGTAGGTCAAAAACGAACCAATCCAGCTGAAATGCAAATTGAACTTGTATTCCTCCAAGAGGAAGTCTGTGACTAAATTTCAGGGCAATATCTGTACATAAGGAAAGAAAGTACGAAAAACTTTGACCTAGTTTTAGCCTAATGTACACGTTTGGCCCATTGGCCCAATCCAGCTGAAATGCAAAATGAATGTGTATTCCTTCAACAGGAAGCCTGTAACT
This sequence comes from Ostrea edulis, assembly GCF_947568905.1. Lineage (NCBI taxonomy): Eukaryota > Metazoa > Mollusca > Bivalvia > Ostreida > Ostreidae > Ostrea > Ostrea edulis. The sequence goes on along the minus strand of NC_079165.1, from coordinate 71,097,932 downwards.
TAATTCCAGGGCAATATATGTATCCATATTGAAAAAAAGTCCTGAAAACTGTTTGACCTACTTTTAGCCCTAAAGTAGGTCAAGGTGCACCAATCCAGCTGAAATGCAAACTCACTCTTACGCTTCTTGAGGGAGATATTGTGATTAAATTTCAAAGCCGTACATGCATCCGTTACAGAAAAAGATAGACTGACGCATGGACGGCGCCTTAACATATTACGTTCCGTCTTACGACAGGCGTATAAAAACCTAAAACTGAATTCATTGTAAGCAAAACAAATTTAATCTCGAGACAACATTAAATAAAAATAATGGCATGCTAAGTTTACTACTGTCATTGAGATAAATGAAGTTTACACAACGTATGAAAATACGTCATTAATTTTCCTAAAACAGAGATTCTTGCATCAATGATTCACATTTTTAAGTTGCCGTCCACCAAATTCTTCAGTTTTTTAAGTTCATCTAACAAGTTTTCTTCCTTGCTGCCTATTTCCTCCGGTGGGATCTTTCCCATCTCATTCATACTGCTCACTCCAGTCGGAACACGGCCCTCTGAATACTCCTCAATAGGCTGAAGAAGGACCCCTCCCACTTCGTCCGGAACTTCCCCGACGGAGTTTGTGTGGACGATCTCAGGAACACGATGGGCTTTGGAGGGGACCAAAATCTGAGATTGTGACTGTGGTTCTGGTATCCTTGCTTCAGAGCTGTTGGCAATTTTACTGGGAACCAAAACAATTCCATTGTTGCCAGCCGTGTTCATTAAATTCATCTCTAAACGATCTGTTCTATCCATTCTGTTTATCTCCGCAACGTCTCTTCCAAGAGGACCCACTTTCTCCGGTGCCCTTTCCTCCCGTGTAGAACCTGAAATCAATTGCCAAGTGTCCTTTTCATGACATAATATTTACAAAGCAATCTCATACATAATTATAATATAACTACAACTTCAAATATGTACACAGTAGTCAAGTTCTAAATGTAACATTGGCTCACGTTTCTTCCTAGAGCCGCACAAGTTGCAATATAGAGGGCAGTTTAGCTGTGCCCAGGCTCGATATTGACCCGTACAAGCGTTTTTCCCATAACTTGCGCAGTCAGACAGTTTGTCAGCACAGGCTAAAACAGAAGAAAAGAAAATGAAGTTTTTCGCCGCTCAATCCATTTTTAAAATCAATTAAGAGTAAACGTGTACTGCTATCAAAAGCTATCTTACGGTGGCAGAATTTGCAGTGTCGTCGACAGTTAATCTTGGCCCATGGAGCGTAAGTTGTGCACATGTTACTGCCATAAGAGCTGCAGTCGTTAATTTTGTCGCGACACCGATCACTGCTCGCAAGCACTGTTGTCGGTGGCGGCGTCGTTGTAGTTGTAGAAGTGGTGGTCGTTGCTGTATCAAAGAATATAAAGAGAAAGTGTGATTCTTCATATTTTCAGAATATTTGTCATCGGCATGGCCGGCACTCGAGATATCAGAAACCTGGATGTTACTGTCAGAGTTCAGGGACCGTTGAATTTTAAATAAAGAAGGGCTTTTAAGGAAATAAATATCAAGGTTTGTTTATTCCTTATACATGTATTTATATCTGACACACGACTTGCTTCTATATCACACATGTAGCGCGTCAGAGTGTTTGTATAAAAATATATAATGCAGTGAAACAGCAACAATTTACTACTGACACATCATTTTTTAATATAGATACAATGTATTATAAATCATTAAATCGGTGTGTTTATGATTAAAGATCTGTGACTTTCACAATCCGTGAAATCTAGCTGTCCATATTCGTATCCTGATCTTTCGAAACATTCACATTAATTAGACATTAATTAATTAGTTAGACATTTATTCATGTAAATCATGTCCCCCTAAAACACCCAAAGTTCAATGAATCCTATATCCAACCTATCTGACCACGATTCCCATCCGTGGCATGTACAATTAATTTGTCGCCTCTGCAAATTAATTTTCACATCGTTCATCAAAATACAATTTGTAGAGCAACAACAGAAACATATCTACAGCCTTATGGAGCGCCAAATTAACATAAACTCAAATAATTGAAGATATCTTCAATTATTTGAAGATATCATAAATTCAATTCTTGCTCTCTTTAATTGAATTAATGCGCGCATTAAATCAATTATTGCTCTCATCAAATGAATTAATGCGCGCTTCAATTCAATTATTGCTCTCATCCATTCAACTGATGAGAGCAATAATAGATTTGATACGCGCTTTAATTCAATTACATGTATTGCTCTCTTCAATTCGTAGAAATATTGCTCGCAATATTTAATTTAGAGATCTGTATAAATAATTTGATGATCTCTTTAATTCAATTGAAGATATCTTTAATTATTTACAATGCTTTTGTATAAGGAATTAATGCGCGCATCAATTCTTTTTTAGAGAGCAACGATTCAATTAAAGAGATCATTAATTCAATTGTGGAAATATTGAATTGAAAATATCTTTGATTATATAGTTGCTCTCTCTCTCTAAAAGAATTATTGCTCTCTTCAAATGAATTAAAGATATCATTAATTCAATTAAAAGAGAGCAATAATTGAATCAATACGCACATTAAATTATTGCTCTCATCCAATGAATTAACGCGCGCATTAATTCAATTACTACTCTCATCAACTGATTTAATGCGCGCATTATGTCAATTAATGTTCTCTTCAATTGAATTAATGATATCTTTAATTCATTTGAAGAGAGCAATAATTCAATTAAAGCGCGCATCAATTCAGCTGAAGAATTAATGCTATCATCAATTCAATTAATGCGCGCAATAATTCAGAATTGAAGATATCATTAATTATTTGAAGAGATCTTTAAAGGGAAAGGCAACCCAAACGATTTTTACATGATAAATGATAGGATTAATCATATGATAAAGATTTGTCATATAATCCTGTTGATATATGGCCTAGATACACTGTAAGCTTCGGTACTAATTTGAAAACGTCATAAATTGACATTCCCGCTATCTATAGAGGCTGCCATGATGTGTAACTCTTTTGTATTCAAGACCACAAAAATCAACAATTTTAAGGTCACACCGTTTGTTCCGGTTTTGATGAGATTTTAAGGTCATCCACAAGTGCTTGGGTTCAGGACCCCCACCCCCCCCCCCCCCCCCCCCCCCCGAATAAGCTACACGAGTTAATTTTATTTTTTCTTGAAAATATTTCTAGTCCATGTCAACAACATCTTGCACACCCATAAAGTCCAAAATAATTCAAAATAAGCCCTTTAAGAAAATACACTCATTGGTTATTATAACAGCACTTATAATAACTAGTGAGGGTATTTTTTTAAAAAAGGGCTTATTTTGAATTATATGTATTTTGGACGTTATGGGTATGCAAGACGTTGACATGCATTAAAAATATTTTCCACAAAACAATTAATTAAATTAACTCATGTAGCTTATTTGGAGGGGGGGGGGGGGGGTCCTGAACCCAAGCACCTGTGATATCATTAAAGATGTGCATGTAGTAGATCTTACGAATAAATAGGTTGATGCCTTCCTGGCAAGCAGTTAATTACACTAATGCAAATGGTAGATATGAAAAAAGGTTGTTGTTTTTTTCTTTCGAAATTCCCGACCAAACCAAGTCATTTGAAAAAAAAAAAGACTACATAAACTATGGATCCATCATGTGCGTAATTACAAGTTGAGGTTCAAGTCATTTTTATGAAGAAAGTTTACCGTCTGCCTTGTCTGGGACTCGACTGAACGTCTTCTTTTCTCAATTTCTTCTTGCGAAAGAACGCGCTCAAATCTATACGGCTCCAAACCTAACTGTTCGTGACTTGTCATGTTTACAGTGCTGCTGATGAAATAAACCGGAATAAACGATGTGACGTCATAAATTAAACTTCAATGGTCACTCTCTTAGCGGTGGGTAATTTAAAATACACGATAGATTAATATTGATTTAATTGTTAAGCAAGGATTTTTGTAGTTAAAGACTGTCAATTACGATATCAGTAAGAAATACTTTATTCATAAAAGCAAATATGTGGTTAGGGTTGCCTTTCCCTTTAAATTGTTGCGCGCATCAAATGAATTGATGATATCTTCAAATAATTGAAGATATCCTCCATTATTTGAGTTAATGTTAATTTGGTGCTCCATACAGCCTTGCTCACTATCTCATTCAAAACGTCGACAGCCTCGAATCCAATCGTAACTACTCGACTATTTCCGTAACCACAAATAATCTTACCGGTTACGGAAAAGGACGAGCGCGTGATCCGATTGCCTCGAACCAGCGTTGATAGTGACGTTGCTTGTATTACTGTGACGTCACAATTACATTTGACGACTACTACTATTATGACGTCACAATGAGGTCAATGAATTATCAATAATGAAGTACAATGTTTTTGTCCTTGGAGCAATGCTGATCTTGTCGTTTTGTTCATGTAGACCACTGACGACAGGCATGAATCTAGATCATCTATCAAACATACAAAAGATCTCGGATAGCGACACACTATCAAAAACACCAAGACTGGAGAACCTAAATAACAGAAACTATTCCAGAAAGGTCGTCGTCAAGGAAAACAAATTTCTGAGTGAAAATGTTCATGGGAAGGTAGGACCACGTTTCAACTTATGGCAAGGCATTCTCGTTTTTGGAGGAATTTTGTTATTCTGTACTGTGGCTGGAGTTATAGGGTACAAAGTTGCTTTATCTGGAAAAGATGAAGACGCAGAAGAGGGAGAAAAAACAAACGAATTGAAGCTGGGTCCTGATGCAGCACACATGTACCATTTCATGGAACTGGCGCAGCAGAAGATGGCAAAGGGAGATAAAATACACACCCGATATGTATTTTTTGTGACACGACGTTAATATCCGAGTTGATTCGCAATCTTAAACCAACCAAAACAGAAATTTAATTTTTTCAAGTGTACATGAAAATATTAAAACTGCTGTAATTATATATGCATTCATTCATTCTTGGTGTGAATTTTAAACAAAAAATATACTTGTTAATTAAATTTGTTCTTTCCGTACGTTGGAATAGTTAGGTTTTTTTTCCTATTTGGATAAGGGTTAATTATGGATAGAAATGTACACGAATTCATGCAATCGGGTATACCTTAACAATTCACCCTTATGATACAACCTATCATTGGGTCAAATGCTGTCTAACTTGTTTCATACCGATTGTTAGACCGTTCGTGGTACCCTGATTTTGACTACGGATAACTCCATTTACCTGATCAAGATATAGGGCTCACGGCTGTGTCTGTTCGACAGGGGAAGTTAACTCCTCCTAGGCACCTGCTCCCACCTCTGGTGTGTCCAGGGGTCCGTGTTTGCTTAACCATCTATTTTGTATTGCTTATGGGATTTATGAGATTGATCACTGTTCGTTATCTTCACCTTTCACATGGAGTTTTTGTCTACATGCATGAAAACTGAATTCTGCATTGTAACCACCTTTTTTAAATACCCTCCCACATCAAAAAAGAATTCAGAGACGGAATAACATGTTCATACTTACAGATACTTCATTCAATTTCATGTGACAATATCTGCAATAATAGGTGACCATTGTAACTGGACGTGGACTTACTTGTGCCCTCCATGCCACAAAGGTTACAGTATAGCCGACAGTTCTGCTTAGCCCACGGTACGTAGCTACCAGTGCAGGCTTGTTTTCCATAATCTGCACAGTCTGATATTGCGTCTTTGCATGCTGTGAAATGAGAATTTAACTACTAGAATAGATTACATAAAGGCGCCACTGTTACCATTTGCCAATCTCCGTCCCATGCACGGTTACACTACGGAACTACAGATCTGATGTACTATTTCTTACAAAAATGTCTTTGTTCGCGTATTATACTAATTTACATCCGCGTATAATATATACTAGTGAAACGATGTAAATCTAATAGAAAAGAAAAACGCATGCAGTTTTTTGTGATTGATCTAAAATTATTGACATTTCCGAATTTTTTTTTGCCTTTGATATACAAATGTATTTACTAATTGTAATGAGAGTCATTCCTCAAGTATGTGTTGTAGTTATAAATAAAACGAATCGTGACCAATATAAATCATTAGTCTATTTTAAAGCCTGCGAATTCCGACAGAAATGGAAGCAAATTGTAAATATTAAACAGGAATTTCAGTTTTGGAAATACATGAGAGTATGAACGGCGACGCTTCACGCCGGCAAACTAAGTGAAATATGCCGGCGTGAAGTTGTGCTGTTTACTGAAAAGTGTTCTCAAGACAAATTGTATTTCAATATCACATGGTAGTTCAATATTCATGTTATCATTATTATTCACTTTCCAGTGACACATACATGTATTTCAAGTTCTATTTTTCGACTACTCGTGGGGGTCTGTTAAAAAAATAGTATCTTCTTTTGAATCGAGAGAGCTGAGCCGCTTTAACAATATGATGAAAATGAACAAAAAAATTACGTTGGCAGAATTTGCAATGACGCCGACAGTTTATCTTGGACCATGCTGCATATGCAGTGCACACATCCCCTCCATACTCAACGCATCGTTCAAGGTCCTGGCAGGGATCGCTGGTGACTACAATGGTAGTCCCCAACGCAGCAGGAGTGGTTCGATGAGTAGTCGTAATTGCTTGTGTTGTTCTGCGTGTAACTGTCGTGGAATTGCCTATTATAAAACAATAAAGAAAAAGAGATTGGTAAAAGGTTCATCTAAATAGCGACTGTATAGGAAATATCAACAGGAGAGAAATTACAATGCAGTTTCAGGTCAACGGTTGCTTTTTATTCTTGGGAAACAAAAAGAAAACAACATATCGATTTATACTCCAAAACATGTAGATCTGAACAGATACAAACCTCCACAATAATTACAAAACAGTTTGCATTTCTGTCTTGCCCATGGTTCATAGACACCTATACAAGAACTCCTTCCATACGCTGAACAGTCAGTGATGGCATCTTTACATGCTACAAATTCATTAAAACATCCCTATTACTTTTGTATTATATAATTTCAAGAGCGAGCTATACTTGAAGTTATAATGTAGTTGATATAAGAACAAGGTAGTGGTATCTTTAAGATGTTTTCTCCGTATTGTATATTGTAGAATCAGAACAGGGCAATATGAGAATCAAGTACATGTATGTACTACTTATATTATTCTATAGAAGCACAACAGAGTAATACGAGAACAACTAACGTTCACAGAATTTGCAGTGACGTGCGCAATTTTTTCTTGCCCATGGTTGATATTCCGTGCAGACATTATCGCTGTACTCGTTACACTTCTCTATATCCCGGCAGGGGTCACTACTAACAACGTTAGTGGAAGACGATTGGACATTACTACCGCTACCGCTGGTCCCATGATTTGAACCTCCCTGCTGCGAGGAACCACTGTTCGTGCTCACATGTACAGCTACGTAGAAAAATAAATCATAACCAAAGGTCCAAAATTGCATATCTATTTCAACGCCATCACCGACGATATAGGATAGAGTTTGTCTAGATCGAGGTAAACTTTGCCTACTAACCGTCACAGTAGTTGCAGTAGAGTTTACAGTTCGTCCTTGCCCACGGTTCATAGTCTCCGGTGCATGCACTCCTCCCATAATCAGCACAATCTGACAGGGCGTCTGTGCAAGCTGAAACAATGCAAACATGGAGATATTTTAAATGTTAAAAAATATTTTCAGCATTTCCCTTCAGGATAAGACAGATGGTGACTGCCCCCCCCCCCCCCAACCCAATTGTCTTGTAAGAGTATTGTATTGAATGATGAGAATGATAGAACCACCTGACTACCCCATGATTTAAAGTTTTTAAAAAAGGTTAGTTTTTTTTTTACTTTTCGTAAATGCACGTCACGATTATAGATTTTGAAGTTTTTAATTGTTGCTTGTTAAGAGGTTTTCAGACACCCCCACCCCCATACAAAATTTGCTAAAAGATGCTGCGTTCAGGAACTCATCTTATTAATGTAAAAGCAGCATGTGTTCACACAGTAGCGGCGATGTGCGCTGTTTTGGTGTGTTTGTTCAGTTGTCCAGATACAATCAGCATACTCACCACAGTTCGCCGTGTCTTGACAGGAATCGTTTTTCGCCTGTGTGTGCGTATTGCTGGACCCATGCGAAATACTTTTGTCTAAATATAGAACAGTTATGCTTGATATGAGTGAAGTTGCAATCAAGAACTTCTCTATTCTTTAAAGGGGCATGGATATGATTTGAGCGGAAAAGGTATTCGTTATGATCAGTAAAGTATCAGTTGTTAAGTTACAAGTGAGTTACTGTATTCACAATTCTTTGTTACATGTATATAAATAAGGTCCGTGACATATTTTTGTTTACATATACTAGATTGCTTAATAGAAAATAGCATGTTTAAAACAAAATGAGATGTAAAAAATTCTAGAAACTGTTTAATTGTGTTCCAAATGAGATTGTAAATTGAAAACTCTGCATTAAACGAAACTTTTACTAGTACATTTAACTTACATGTATGTAAACAAAATCATGGCACGAGTCTTGTTTACGTAACAAAGTATTGTGAGCTCTGTATCTCTCTGGTAACTCGACATCTGACATTCAAATTTTCACTTACCAATAAAAATACCGTAGTTAAACATTGTAAACATTAGAAATGGAAAAATAAAATTTGATACTTTTCAGCTCAAATCGTGTCCATGTCCCTTAAAAGCATGTCCAAAGTTTTGATAAACATACAGATAGAAGCTATTTTTTGTCATACTTACCGCACAAATTGCACCATTTGGGGCAGTGTTCTCGGGACCATTGTGCATAGGTGGGGTTTGTGCATATATCGTCTTGATAATCCCCACAGTTCACTTGGTCTACACAACTTCCACCATTTACAATCACACCAGAACCACCTTCAACAGAACGCCGACATTGGTGTTTTGTTCTAATCACACGATTCAATTTTCAGCATCATCACAAATACATGTAACATGTATTTTGATTAAAACAGTGATCAGTAGCTGGGTTTCTAAGTACTTCATTTACTCATCAGTCCAGTGAGGACAAGTTTAACATTAAACTACCTTATGATAAAACACATACTAAATCTGATAAGAATTTAAACTAAGTCATTAAAATGTTAAATCAGATTAACTAAGCATAGGCGTAGCTTGGGTTCGAATATTACCGAGGCAGGGGGTCTGGGGGGCTGGGCCCCCCAGAAGCTATCGACATTTTAACAACGTAAAAGGTGGGTTTTTTTTTTTACCGAGGCAGCTGCCTCGGTTGCCTCAATGGAAGCTACGCCACTGCTAAGTATGTATAACTAATCCCATTCCAAATTCTGCAGTTCATTAGTGCACTGTCTGTTTTATGAGAGTACTTTACCTGATGTACAGAAGCCACAATGCTTTCTACAGTTAATCTGTGCCCACCCTCTGTACCCAGTACATACACCATCCCCATAAGCTGTACAGTCCTCCAAGTCCTCACACGGCTTGCCTGTGTAATACAAACGCAGTTGAATTGTATCCTATACCATACAGTTCACACGTTCATATATGTAACAAATATGAAATGATTTGTACAAACATGTATAATTATTGTCAGTGTGACGTATACAGAAGGCAAAGCAGGATAGTCAAAATAAGACGAAGAAAAATATATACCATCATAGCAGACAAAAAAAGACAAATAACAACAAAACAAACAAAAAAAGTGAGGATAATCTCCTGAATCATACGATAAACTAGAAAGAATTCTTTAAACACACTAAAACTGATGTCTCCCCCTCCATTCTCCATAGTTTTTTAAAGACATCTTTTGGGATCATCTATAAAGTGGAAAATTAAGAGTCAAGGTACCTAACAGTTACCTATAAGTATACATGTATGTGCTTCAACCAAGGAACAGTGTTGTGAACATATGATAGTAAATTAAACTTACCGACCTACCAAATATCAAAGGCCTAAGTCAAAAGAAAACAAGAGGCCCATGGGCCACATCGCTCACATGAGTCACCTTGGTCCATATCAGACGACTTTCCATATATATTTGCATGTAAAACCATAGTCCCTATTATGGTCCCAACCTACCCCTGGAGGTCATGGTTTTTGCAAACTTGAATCTACACTATGTCAGAAAGCTTTCATGTAAATGTGAACTTCTTTGGCCCAATGGTTCTTGAGAAGAAGAGTTTTAAAGATTGTCCCTATATATTTGTATGTAAAACTTTGATCCCCTATTGTGGCCCCATTCGACCCCTGGGGGCCAGGATTTTAATCAACGTGAATCTGAATTATGTCAGAAAGCTTTCATGTAAATATCAGCTTTTCTGGCGTAGTGGTTCTTGAGAAGAAGATTTTAAAAGATTTTCCCTATATATTTGTATGTAAAACTTTGATCCCCCTTGTGGCCCCATCCTACCCCCAGGGGCCATGATTTTAACAAACTTGAATCTGCATTATATCAGGAAGTTTTCATATAAATCTCAGCTTTTCTGGTTCAGTGGTTCTTGAGAGGAAGATGTTTAAAGATTTTCCCTATATATTTGTATGTAAAACTTTGATCCCCCCTTGTGATCCCATCCTACCCCCGGGGGCCATGATTTTAACAATTTAGAATATGCACTACCTAATAAAGTTTATCTATAAACATCTTTTCTGGCTCAGTGGTTCTTGAGAAGAATTTTTTTTAATGACCCTACTCTATTTTTACCTTCTCTTGATTATCTCACCTTGGAAGGTAGTCTGGCCCTTTATTTTAACAATTTAGAATTCCCTTTACCTAAGGATGCTTTGTGCCAACTTCGGTTGAAATTGGCCCAGTGGTTTTTGAGAAGTCAAAAATGTTAAAAGTTTACAGACGGACGGACGCCGGACTACGAGTGATCAGAAAAGCTCATTTGAGCTTTCAGCTCAGGTGAGCTAAAAAAAAAAAACCCGTTATGGTTCAGACAAAAATGTCAACAAATCTATTATTTGACCTTTACATAAAAGATCAAAGTCAAAGGTCATCAAGAATTGCACACAACACACTGTCTTATAATGATATACCCACATACCAGAAAGTCAAAGGCCTATGACAAAAGACAAAAAAGTTATGGTCTCGACAATTTTTAAAAAAAAATTCTATTAGTTGACCTTTACATAAAAGGTCATGGTTAAAGGTCATCAAATATGGTACGCGTCATACTGTCTTACTGTCTTATCATGGTGTACCAACATACCAAATATCAAAGGCCTATTTCAAAAGACGAAAAAAAGTTATGACCCGGACAAAGTTTGCGTGAGAATTCATACTAAAACGATATACATTTTGGCATCAATTGTACCGATCGTTTTCATAATTTTGAACCAAGGGAGTGGATTCAAACGGGAGTTGATTTCAACTTCTCCATTGTCAACGTCCCATATTTATGTAGTAATATTTCTTTACTACCTGCATATGGTGTGTATTTATCTCAACTGATTCGTTACGAAAGAGCTTGTTCTGCGTATGATCAGTTTTTAAATCGAAGTACATGTAGGCTACTGTCGTCCACTTCTGCTTCATTCTGATATATTGTATTGAAAATACTTATTAACGGCAAACTAACAACTCAACTTTATGATAAACGGGATGATTTCAGCTTCTAGGCATCGTCAACTTCCCATATTTATGTAGCAATATTCCATTATCACCTGCATATGGTGTTTATATCTCCCTACTGATTCGATACGCAAAAGCTTGCTCTGTATATGAACCAGTTTTTAAATCGAGGCAGGATACTGACAAAGAAGTTGATGGTGGTGGATGGGTTCCAACAGTCTCGTTTAAAGTCAGCATTTCGCAAATTCTATGGTCGTTATAACGATCTAGTTCGTCAATACAACCTATCATTGGGTCAAATGCTGCCTGACGTGTTTCATACCGATTGTTAGGCCGTTCTTGGCACACTGATTTTGACTACGGATAACTCCGTTTACCTGACCAAGATATAGGGTTCACGGCGGGTGTGACCGGTCGACAAGGGATGCTTACTCCTCCTAGGCACCTGATCTGATATATCCAAGGGTCCGTGTTTGCCTAACTCTCTATTTTGTATTGTATATGGGAGGTATGAGATTGATCACTGTTCATTGTTTAACTAACATCATTATTTTTTATGGTATTGAAGGTTTGAACACACGTGAAAAAAGATAGCGGAAAAAGAGGAAGAAATTCATGAGTTTGTTTTAATTCTACAAATTCGTCAGAAATGTAAGCTTTGAGCACAAAGGTGAAAGGTACATGTACATGTGCATATTATATATAAATGCATAATAACATTAATACAAACCAAAGACAATTACCTTCAGGACACAAGTTACAATGTTTGGGACAGTTCAGTTTCGACCATTCTGGATAGTTGGAGCACACCTGATTCCCATATTCCCGACAGTCCAACTTATCTGAGCAATCACCTAAACGTACCAATATATACATGCATAAATAATTTTTTTTTTAATTTTTAGAATAACTTTTATCTCAATTTCAACTGTGAAATACTCGTACTTTAATCTTATCATCATTTTCCATTAAATACACGTAACATTTCCATATTGTAATAATTGTACTACGCAAAAGAGACAACTAATACGGGAAAATGCAACAGCAATTCAACGATCTGCTGTTCAATGTGGAGTAAAATTCTCGTGACACAGAATTTGTTAAACGCCCTTCCTACTAGTGAGAATATTCTAAAATCAGGATCCCTGTCCCAGGAAAAAATCATATTGAACTACAAAACGTTGATAATGTTCTATATATTCTATGCATTTAATCAAATTACCAAAAGATATAAAAGAAACAACCCTGCATTCTTTATACTTAAAGTACATCTTCAAAGTAAATCTTGATACTAAAAATTGAAAGTCTTTTATTTGGATTTTTTCCTTTTTGTTTTGTTTGTTTGTTTATTTTCGCTTCTCATTCGACATCCTTTCAATCATTCAGGGACGTCACCTGCTGTAGGTGAAGTACCACAAACTTTGACCTATGCATAGCGATCAAGGTCGTAGCTGTGCGGGATCGTTATCATGCCAGCGCCATCATTGACACAAAACCTAGGTAAAAGGTCTCATGAATCCGAAACGTCCGTGACTTTCTCTTCCAACACCTGGGGCTTGGACAAGGAACAGTCACTTCCTATTCTAACCGCCTTGGGTTTGACACGACCACAGAATATAAAGCCAGAAAATTCCTGGTTGCCAATGAAGTCCTTTACCAAAAAATGATTTTATTTTTAAAAAAATACAATTCAGTGGCGGGTCCAGGAAAAATTCAAATAGGGATTGCGACCTAAGTTTGCGTCTTTTTCGCTCAAGGAAGAGAGAGAGAGGGGGGGGGGGCAGACCGAAAAAGGGTAAAACAAAATGCATTTCAGCTTTGAAAAAGCAAATATTCCTCCAAAAACCTGTAATCTCCCCTTTTAAATCCGCCAATGCAAACTAAACAAAGATAGAAACACTGATATTCTTTATGCTAAATCTTACCGGTAGCTTCGCACGCCAGTGGGTTACACGCTTTAGCAGTAGTGGGTTTCCTCGCTGCATTACACCGGCTATCTGATACCGCGGTGTAATTGCTTCCTTGTACGGTAACACACTGAACTGTCCGGGTGTGTGTGCCACCCCCACATTTTTTGCTGCAATTTCCCCATGATGAGGCATGCCATCTGAGGTAAAATAAAACTAGACTCAAAGGACGAATTACCTGAATAGTTTTTTTTTAAATTCGTGAATCCACACTTTACCTGACTTATTTTCAAAATATATATACTGAAGGATTTCATTTAAATTATAGAAAATTAATTATTACATGTATAATGTTAGATCCAGAAACATTCAGGTTAGGTCTTCGAATTTTAAAAAGCTACAAATCAAATAACGTTTCTTTTTATTTTTCAGATATGTACTCGAAACTAATATTCGTCTCAAAATTCTTCTGTTGCTAAGTTTTACTGTACAATAACTACATTTTAACAGACACTTAACGTTTTAGAAGACGATTTTCTAATTATAGAGCTTACTCCGGGGAACAGGGGTGGATGTTACAGAAAACTGATATTTCCGAAGGCTTCTGATATATGTCACAGTGGTAATCTTCCACCTCTACGTTGTCACTTTTTCTGGCACATTTGGCAGTCCTCATTTGTGTTCCTAAGAAATATTTTCACTCTTTAAAATACTAGTACCCAGGCATCCATTCTTGAGTGAGATTTCATCACGGAAACAAAATCAATATACATGAATCTAACTTTATTTCTTTTATATCCTATAAAACTTGATTTTATTTCGTTTGCATTGTACCTGTTCCACAAGAGGCGCTGCACTGTCCAGTGGTGACGTGCCATTTGAAGTTAGCTTGGTCAGAGGTCCCACCATTTGGGGTGTGATAAACAAAGGAAACATCTGGAGTTACCCCCATATATTTTGTAGCATCGTATTGTTGATATACCTATATTAACACATTTTGAAGTCTGTAATAGATTGCTTTTCCTTTTATCACTTACAAGCTCAAACTAAAGTTTCATTTTAAATGAGCGTGACCTACGTCGACCTCCACAATTGCAGTGGTGGGACCCACAATTTCGACCCTCTCAGGGGTAGCACGGTACTCTATCACCACCCTCGATCGGCCGTACGTTCCCGAGGACGCCTTTTGCTTATTCTGCCCCAATACACCACGTCCATTTATCTTCACACCTAATTATCAGAGAACATTTATCTTTACACCTAATTATCAGAGAACATTTGAGTTTTAATTTTTAGCTCTAAAGAAGCATGCACAGTATTTTGTTTCGATCTTTTTTCTTTCAGTTCCTCTCATTTGTTAATGTGCGTGCGTGCGTGCGTGCGTGCGTGCGTGCGTGTGTGTGTGTGTGTGTGTGTGTGTGTGTGTGTGTGTGTGTGTGTGTGCGTGCGCGTGTGTTATGTACGTAATAGTGTACTTACCTAAGTAGTTGTACCCATTATTATTTGTCACCGTTATCCCCGTACTTCCTACAGGGATTGTCAATATAGTATGGTACTCTAAAAGAAGAGGCATGACGAAAGTGTATCATTGCATTCAATATTCTTAAAATATGCAAAATTAGTCACAATCACAAATACATGCCATTGTATTTTCAATTCAAATGTACCATTGATCAACTTTGTTAGCCAAGGGGCACGAGAATAGAGGATTGTAACCCTTGCAGTTGGCTGGTCAAGATGACCATTGATAACAGTCCACAACTCCATTACCACTGTGCAGTATTATTCACAGACATAATAGGGGGAAGGTGTCAAAATTATAGCAATGAAGTAGGACTGTGATTCAATGCTGATAATTCGGACGAAGTAGCAGTATGTTTATTTTAGTACTAATAATCAAGACCCGCCGCTATTTCTGCCACAGTATCATTGTGATAATCATAGTGAATGTAATCGAAAGAAGTTGTTTTACCGCCCGGATGATTTTCTGTGTACTTTCCAGGATGAGCTGTGCATCTATTGCCAGAACCATTACAATCTCCACAGTTATCGAACTTTGCCTGTGATCCCAAAACACCGTCACAACCAAATCCCTTGAAATTGAGATGATTTAATTATAAGGATCAAGAAAAGTACACTTATCAAGAAAAGTACACTTATTCCATTCCGCTGCAACTTTCAATTCATGCATGTATTAACTAAGCAATTAATTATGTTGACAACAAGCATATGGTGAAGTACTTCTGCAGAAAAGAATCCCCATTGTAACAAACAAATTAAGCAAAATACCTCGCACGTTCCCTGAACACATCTTGATTCGAAAGCTGCAGAACTAACATGACATACAGTGCCATCTGCAGACGCTTCCGCTCGCGTATATATCAGTTTGTCCTCCGCAGCTTCACATTCCAGTCTACAATCTAATTAACATACTTTGGTTATAATTGGTAAAAATTTGAAGCATACTACAATGTACACAATTATCGACATTTTCAAAAGAGAAGTCACTACATGCTTTAGCTACCCGAGAAGTGCAAATATAGTCACTACATCCGGAGGGCGAGGTGAATATTGTTACTTTGAATGTAGCTACATCATCGTATTGACCAAGAAAATGTCAGTATTTGTTCATCATATGATTGAATATTTCAGAACATCTAACCCGGCAACTTGAGCCTAGGATACAATATCTGGTTGGCCATCTTTTACATCTAGAATGCAAGACCTAATTGAAACTGGCTAAATCTGCGAGTTTTTATCTATATGTGATTGAATAATTTAAAATACGGAAGTCAACTACTAGAGATCACCTGACGATACAATTGGAACTCCTTAAATGTCTCGTACATTCGAGTAGTTCCGATTGCATGACGCTAGTCGAACATGGTTAGAGACCCGACTTTTCATTGGATAATCAAAATAATAATAATAATGATAATAATAATAAACAATGGTATCAGTTTGTGAAATCTATTTTGGTCCGATGCTGGAAAAAAATCAAATACTATATAATCATATTATACATGTAATTCTTGTTTTTCAAAAAAAAACAAACAAAAAAAAACAAAAAAAAAAAACTTAAGACGGACCTCTTGCAAAATGAATCGAAAGTTACTGTAACATTCATTAGAAAGTCAACTGAGAATGTCATGAACAGGTGAGTCCAGGGGACCGTGTTTGCCCAACTATCTATTTTGTAGTGCTTATAGGAGTTATGAGATTGATCACTGTTCGTTATCTTCACCTTGCATGAAAATACATCAATGCAAACATTGATTATTATCAATTGTGCAACAGGTGAAGTCATTGACATTTCTGACGTTAATATGATGATTTAGATACACGAGAAGTACAATATTACAACATGTACTAAATAGTAGCTCAAATAATCAACGTATTGACTTATACATGTCAATAATGTTTTTTTCATATGATTGAATAACTTCACATTTATTGTATTTGAAACTTTCAACAAAAGACCTAGTCGAAGGTGATTATAGAGATGCGATCTTTCACCAACAGACCAAAAAATAATAACCAATTGAAAACTATTTTTGGTCCGATGTTAAATACTCCATTCAGTTATTCACAGACAGGTAGAGGTAAATATAACATTATATATTTTCTAGTTTGTTGAATCTCAGCCAATCAGAACAACCGGCATTATTCAATACTGAATATGGTACAATCGTCAACTTCTCACTACCTGATTCACCAATCAACGGCGGCGCAAAATGGTAGTGTTTTCCGTGCACTAGATTCTTATTTGTGCTAGCACATTGCTCCTCCAAAAACTGATGTTGACTGGTTACACAGGGCTGGAATAAAACAATGATTCCAAACAATAATTAATGATAAGGCGAGTCGTGAACATTTCTTATTTCCAATTCCATTAATAACAATAACGTAGATTATCCTAGTAAAGCCGGACACATGAAATATCATGATACCTGGAGGTTGCACATTTTCGCCTGGTATGGTTTTCCTGGGCATGGACGACCACCAAATCTTGGTCTAGTTAAAATAGAACACTCATGAAGTTCATGCCTTTAAGAACGAGTTAACATAATTAGTTAGATCAGCCAGAAGGGATTGCTTACTCCGGATTGGTGCATGTTCGTTTCTTTAACGTTACTCCTCCACCACAGCTTCGTGAACAGCTTGACCACTGAGAGTCCCATGATGACCAACCGCCATCTACTTGGCGTGGGGCGTTCTGTGTCATTGATACACACTGTCCATTTATACACCACTATAATGATAGAGAAATTGCGTGTATACAGACCACGATTACAATAAATAACGCATGTTATACGAACTCTGTGTCATCTATAATAAGAACGTCACTAACTTAGCGGCAATGGCTTTTCGGTAAATAGTTGATGTTTTGAGAACTAACAGCATTAGACTACAATAATTTGAACAAGTTAGGAAGATAAATGAGTAAATCAATTCTCCGCTCTCTGATTTTTAAGATTTTTCTTAAAAAGAAAAGAAAAAGTGAACCAATTTTATCGTGACAACTACATAGGTTATGCTTTTCATCATGAATATATATTTCATCATAGATATTTTTAAAGACATTAGAAAGAGTGCATATACACTGTACGTCTACTGTTACTTTTTCCGTTATTTCTCTCTCTAGATTTAATAAATGTCCGGTTACGAGAATCATCGACAAAAACGTTAAACAACACATTTTCCACTAAATCGAGCATGTATTAAAAGTGTCAGTGCTTGTTAGAATACATGCACCGTGAAATAATTGAAAGAGTTTCCCTCTATCAACCGAACAGCCAGTGGAACAACGCCGAGTCCCACAACCGTAAAATGCATCTAGACTACAACGCCGAGTCCCACAACCGTAAAATGCATCTAGACAATATCTCTTCATTCAACTGAACTATTGTAAACTCTGGCTTTATGCTGTAGCTTTATACTTATAAGCCATAGGATCTGAAACACATTCCCCGTGTATATTAATGAAAGAGTCCGATGATTGCTGGATCCACCACTTAAATATGATATATACTGTATAGTGATAGGTACGCTTCACTGGTCGTGTTTAATTCGAAAAAAACCCAACTACTTGTAATTCATATGAACCCCCCACATAAATAATTACAAGTTTAATTTTGTAAAATGCTATGACAGTTGATGGCTTAAATAAATACTGGACTATCATGGATCAACCTTATTTATCCAGAATCCCTGCTTATCTCATGCCGACGTTTGTGTCAACTCTTCACGTGTGTTAGGTACATATATAAACATGCGTGACACGTCATTTATCGTTACCCACCACGCTTACAGTAGTATTTATTTAGTAATTTCATATAATTGAAAATTCATTCATTCAACGGTGAATGACTATAATTACTTAGAGACCAGTATGTGTTGTGGTATGTTTACTTTCAAATTAAACACCACACAACACATATTTGTATCTAAGTAAATTTGTCCCGTTTTCAAAAGAAGCTTCATTCGCAGTTGAGGAATAAAATACAAGAGGGTCTGAACTGCGATGCTTCACACCAGAAAACTTCATAAATGCTTCATGAAAAATATGCTTGCATGAAGCGTTGCAGTTCACACCAACAGGTACATGTATTTTAAAAAAAAATATTTTCATTTTATTTTCGTTTCTGTCGGAATTTCCAGCCGTTAAGATTCATACATGCAATATTCACAACTGCATCGCATTCAAGAGAAAATGGCCACCATTGCAATTTGTAAAGATATAGAAGGCAAAAACACTGGGAATGTACGTATTTAAGAAGCGCGTTAAATATTAGCGCGTCATTAACAGTATGCCGGCGTGAAGCGTTGCTGTTCTGGCCATCAAGTATTTTTTATCGATATATACACATTATGTTTTCATTTCTAGGGTAGAATTCCCAGTCTTTGAAATGATCGTACTATATTTATCAAGATTCATACGCACATCGATCACATTCACGATGGCTATCATTTCACTTGGTAAAGATATCGAAGGCAAAAACATTGGAAATGTAAATATTCTGAAATGTCATTCCAAAGGACAAAGCCATGTTCTTACATTCCTCCCACCGCATTCTGTTCCGTCAACAAAAGAGGCTGCATAAGTTATACATTGCTTTGTGGAGGGGTTAATGCAGTCTGCACGACAAGGATTCTGCAAACAGAAAAGAAAAAAGAGATGTTTTAGTAATAAATTTTAAAAGACTTTATCTTTACAGAATGACGAACGATGACTCCAGATGGAGTTACTCTCCTCTCAAGAAAGGTCAGCGTCGAAAGGTTAATGGATCAACACTGATTGCGAAAAAGAATTTGAATGTACATGTAATTGTGTGTGACTAACTTTTTTACAAAGTGGTAAGTGGAATTGTTAAGGTAACTCATTACACTAAATTTTTATTTAATGGCTTGTTAAAACACATCTTATGAAGTATGATTTCACCATCGAAAAAGTGATACAAGTTCTCAAGTATTTTCTATAATTTTTTTGTGATTTATCCCGGAATGATAAACAATAGGCCAATAAAAACTTGAATCTGCACTATGTCAGAAAGCTTTCATGTAAACGTCAACTTCTTTGGCCCAATGGTTCTTGAGAAAATTTTTAAAGATTTTTAAAACTTTGATCCCGTATTCTGGCCCCAACCTACTCCCGGAGGCCATGATTTGAACATACTTGAATCTGCACCATGTCAGAAAGCTTTCAAGTAAATGTCAGCTCTTCTGGCCCATTGGTTCTTAAGAAGAAGATATTTAAAGATTTTCCCTATATATTTCTATGTAAAACTTTGATCCCCTATTGTGGCCCCATCCTACTCCCAGGGGCCATGATTTGAACAAACCTGAATCTGCACTATGTCTAGAAGCTTTTATGTAACTGTCAGCTCCTTTGGCCCAGTGGTTCTTAAGAAGAAGCTTTTTAAATGACCCTACCCTAATTTTGCATTTTTGTGATTATCTCCCCTTATCTTACCCTTCATTTGAACAAACTTGAAAGCCCTTCACCCAAGGATGCTTTGTGCCAAGTGTGGTTGAAATTGACCCAGTGGTTCTGAAGAACAAGATGGAAATGTGAAAAGTTTACAACGACGCCGACAGACAACGGACAAATTTTGATCAGAAAAGCTCACTTGATCCTTCTGCTCAGGTGAGCTAAAAAGGTACTTTGTTTGCAAATAAGATACTCTAGAGTCCAAATTTTGCTATGCACCATATCACGCTATGTATTGAGGCGGTAAAGAATCCTTACCGCTACCGCCGTAAGCGCCGTGCTTACGTCAAATATTGTGGCACTTCATTTCAAGCTGGTGACGTCTCTACACGAGTGAAAAAATCTCGAATGGGAATTTAAAAAATCAAACAAACGAAAACATCTAGCATTTTTATTATTAACAATGTAAGAAAGAGCTTGACTAGGGGCCAAACCATGGCAGCTCACTTTTTCAAATAGTTATTCGAGATTTGTATGCTTTGTATTAGGGATTCTGGAAATAAACTGATTAAAAAAAAATACACGTATTAAAAATGACGCTTTTTATTCACAAAAGTCAAGTACTTCCTGGTTTTATATATCAGTTATAGAAAGAATTGTAATTAATCATCGAAATTAGGGGGGGGGGGGGGGTCCAACAAAAAACGGAAATTCTGAAAACTTCCGTCTAGATTCCACTGGGTAGATTCATCACTACCGTATACACAACTTGATAACACAACAGTGAGAATATTACGAACTAACCTTTTTCCTGACACAAGTCTCTGATGTTCTACCGAAAAACAGGGTACATTGTGCATTAGCAGAGTATTTGATCCCAGGGTTTTCTTCGATGTTTTCATAGACTTTCACAGCGGATCGGCTGGGCACATCCGATAGACAGCTCACACCACTGAAAAAAATCGACCAAAGCTAATGAGGTGTTTATCATATTGAATTTTAAAGGACGAGTAAAAAGAAATAATTCTAATTGTTCCCCGACTCCATGCATATGCATGTTTAGTGTGAAAATATTTCTAACATTGCATTATTAAATAATACATAAGTGGACATTATCTAAATGCGTAGGAACTATCCACCAAGTACAAGATAATTAAGAGCAAACAATACGTAGATTTGAAAAAGTAAGAAATTTTACGTAGTTTGTTTATAAAATACCAGGAAGTAAAATTCCCAACAATACAGAACCGCAAATGAATAACCGTGTGTGTGTGTGTATGTGTGGAGGGGGGGATTTGCATTATGTAACGTGTGATAAAAAGAATCTCCCATGGTTTGTGGATTTATATGATTTATATACAACTCGTTTTGTGTTTCCTATCCCCTCGCCAAGGCTCAAATACCACATGAACCAGTAAATATGCCTGTAATAACGATATCAGGTTTATACTATACCACCCTATTGAAATCACTGAAGATGGAATAGTATAGACCTCTAATATCATTATTACAGATAAAATGAAAGAAAGCAAAAGTGAGCAAGCTCACATACCCCATGCTCCAACATTGCTAGACAATGACTCACATAAATAATGGTAATGCTATGCATTACTGCAAGAACAGGACAGACGGGCTCGAAATTATAAGTTGAAAAGGGCATAACTCTCAAAAAAATTATTGAATCAGAATTTCCTGGGAACATGCATATCTACACAGTGTGTCCTTATGAACTACAAAATTTCACGAAAATTCTTTTGAGCGGTCTCAGAGGAGTTGCGCTGACAAGAACAGGACAGATGGACTCGAAATTCTAAGTTCTAAAGGGGCATAACTCCCATAAAAATTATTGAATTAGAATTTCCTGGGAATATGCACATCTTCACGGTGTGTCCTTAATAACTACAAATTTCACGAAATTCTGTTGAGCGGTCTTAGAGGAGTTGCGCTGACAAGAACAGGACAGACGGGCTTGGAATTCTAAATTCAAAAGGGGCATAACTCCCAGAAAAAATTCCTGGGAATATGCACATCTTCACGGTGTGTCCTTATTAAGTACAAATTTCACGAAATTCTGTTGAGCGATCTCAGAGGAGTTGCGTTGACAAAAAAGGGACTGACAGACTAATGGACGAGTCATAAACATTATACCCTCCGCAACTTCGTTGCGTGGGGTATAATTACCGGTTCTTATAGAAAGACTTACGTAAGATAGGCTCTTAGATACTGCTCGCTGCAAGTAGACCATCTTGCAGTGTTGGAGGTTGCGGAGCCATATGGTGACATGATGAACTTATTTTCAGGACACTGGTTGCCATCGCCATCATGTTTCATACCTAACCTGCAGTTGAAAAGAAAATAAGCCTTAAGAAACTTTTATTCAGTAGTTTATACTCTCAACATAGCTATACAGTCCATACATGCACTGCCCACCCATCGAATGCTATAACTGACCATCGGTCACTATTTTTTTTAAAATACTACTGCGAAGGCGTCAGTTTGGGTTTTCAGCTCCATGTAGAACAATAATTCCCCCTTTTTAAATTGACGCTGCAAAGATGTCGCTCTGAATTTCCTGTTTAGTGTCGGGCAAAAATTGTTCCTCGGTGACTCATATACATGTACATGTAAAGTCTGTTGCCTCAAATACAGTCAACAATTGATATTAAATATTGACTGAAAGGAATACTTTTTAGTAAGTGTTGTATACCTGATATGATATCAAATGTAGCCATATATGTGGAATATGGCGAGGATTATGCCTGTCATACTAGAAACATCAATTGATCAGATTCCCTATTTAATGTTAAAATATGTGGGTCTCTATACTGGGGGTGATTAACAACATGTTACGTTCTTAGACATCTACAATTACGTAATACCAGCTATCCTCCTGTGTTTAGTAAACCAGAAGTGATGAAAGAATTCCAGCTGAAAAGGCTTGTCACAACGTCCTAGTAAGGTTCAGTATCACAGCTATATTTTAAACGAACTTGGCTGAAATTACACGTTTGTTAATCCATCTTATACTCCATGTACCATTTCCAAAGACGTTTTTTGTATTGTATAAAACATAATTAATTCAAAAGCTTCTACATGATACGAAAAAATATCTTAATGTGACCTGCAATTCGACATTTAGAATTTAGATATATATCGATGACGTTTTATCTATTAACAATACTAATTTTCATTCATATGTCGATTCGATACGTCCCAGTGAAGTCGAAATCAGATACACTAAAGAGTGTTCCATATCTGATTCATATTTGAATATTTTATTGAACATAATTATCAACGGTAAACTAACAACATAACTTTATGACAAACGAGATGACTTCTATATTTGTGTACCAATTTCCACTATCACTGACATATAGTTTTAACTGATTCGCGAGAACATGTTCTAGGTGTGATCAATTTTAACTCGAGACAGGCTTCAGATAAACAAGTTGATGTTTCAAGGGTTTCAACGGTCAGAATTTTCTGAATTTGTGTGTGTGTCGTTATAATGATCAGATTTGCAAATATAACCTATCACTGGGTCAAATGCTGCGTGACGTGTTTCATGTAACCTATCACTGGGTCAAATGCTGCGTGACGTGTTTCATGTAACCTATCACTGGGTCAAATGCTGCGTGACGTGTTTCATATAACCTATCACTGGGTCAAATGCTGCGTGACGTGTTTCATGTAACCTATCACTGGGTCAATTGCTGTGTGACGTGTTTCATACATGCACCAATTGTTGGACCGTTCTTTACTTACTAATTTTAACTACGGATTATTCTGTTTACGTGATAAAGATACAGAGATCTCGACGGATGTGACCGGTCAACAAAGGATATTTACTCTTCCTAGGTGCCCGACTTCATCTCTGGTATGTCCAGGGGTCTATGTTTGCCTTTCTCTTAATTTTGTATTTATGAGATTGATCACTGTTCGTTAATTTTTCTTGTTCATTACGTAAGGCTTAACGTTTTGAAAAGTCTTTATCAGAACTTCATGAAAACAACATATTGTATCAATTCTAGGCTCAAAAACATTGATTTAAGATTCCAAATCAAATTTAAAACACGAATTGCAGGCACTTCATACAATATTTAGAAGAGATAATATTTTGTGGAAATTTATCAAACAAGTAGAACTCTAAAATTGTTTTCGCATCTGAAAGAGATTTAGTATTATATAATACGTCAACATACTGATACCTCAAAGCAAGGTTCAGATATGATAAATATATATTCTTAAAAAGTCCATGTAAACTAGTCCATGTTACACCTCACTCAGAAATGACATTTACCATTTAATGGCTGTATAAAGATGACATTTACCATTTAATGGCTGTATAAAGATGACATTTACCATCTAATGGCTGTATAAGGATGACATTTACCATTTAATGGCTGTATAAAGATGACATTTACCATTTAATGGCTGTATAAAGATGACATTTACCATTTAATGGCTGTATAAAGATGACATTTACCATTTAATGGCTGTATAAGGATGACATTTACCATTTAATGGCTGTATAAAGATGACATTTACCATTTAATGGCTGTATAAAGATGACATTTACCATTGTTGTATAAAGATGACATTTACCATTTAATGGCTGTATAAAGATGCAGATAACATCAGTTCGAAGCTTAATAGTTTGGGGAAAATATACAAACTTTGTTTAAAAGGATCATGAAAATTATCAACAGAGATATTTTTTAATTTGTTACATCAAAGTTCTTTATTTGTTCCCTTCGGTTTCTTTCTATCAGTTGATTTTGTACATTAATATGTAAATAACGCCTTACGTATGTCCCAGTTCATGCACAATGGTGAAAGCTGTGTCCAGACCCGAGTCCTGATTAACGGTGCACTTCCGGTCAGTGTAACATACTCCACCCATAGTTCCTAGACCCACGTTCGTTTGATCACCATTTTTCTCTAGGTCCTTTCTGAAAAATCAAACAAATTGGATGTATCCAAACTGCATGACGTTCCACAGAATCTCTGTGACTGATGATTAAAGATACTACAAAGCCAGCGTTGAGCATGCTTTATCCAACGAACTTCTGAGTTCTGACAAAATAAGACATGTGTATCTTAGTATTTGGGGGCATTTTTCCATACATGTCCAAGACCGAGTGTAATGTCGATATCGACGACATCGACAATGTCGTGTCGATATCGTTTCGATATCAACCATATGGAGTGTTTGTAATTGACTGAAATTTGTGAAATAATTAATATTGAAAATTTACCACAGACTAACTATCATGTCGATATCGACGATATCGGCAATATCAGTTCGATATCGTATCGATATCGATAGTTGTATGGATTTTGTTGTTGAAGTCAATCATCATAAATGACACTGGGTGCTTTGTCGATATCGTCGATATCGACAAAACTGTTCCGATATTGTATCGATATCGATCGTGTTTCGTGAATTTATTAAGAATTCTGCCATCAAATCGATGTCGAATCATATGTATATATGATTTTATAGGGCTGATTGGAAAAGCAAAAGGACAGGTACACAGATTGGCCATGATCATTGAAGCTGTCGGGAACGCACACAATGGACGATATCGACAATAAGGAAAACTTGGGCAATGCGATATTTCTAATCATAAGCACAAGTTTAAAGAAGGACAGTAGCAAAAAACTTCACAACCAACTGCTTACCAATCCTGATTCGATATCGACATGATATCGTCGATATCGACAGTAATAGAAACTTAATCAATTTAGAATGCTTAAACACATGCACATCTAAAAAAAAAAAAAGTGGCAAGGATGGTCATAAAAAACTTATAAATATCATGGTTCGATATCAACATGATATCGTCGATATCGACAGCAAGGGATACTTTGTTAATGCAGATTACCTAAACATCTGCACAATTATCAGAATGATGCAGGCAAGGACATGCACAACCATTTGTTTTACAATCATGATTCGATATCGACACGATATCGTCGATATCGACAACAAGGGAATCTCAGTCAGTGTTAAATTTATAAACAGACAAACAACAATAAAGAAATATAGTTGGTAGAATGTCACAACAAAATCTTGAAACGGTAACAATTCGATATTGATACGATATCGTCGATATCGACAGTAAGGGGAACTCATTTAGTGCAACATAGCGAAATTTATACACAAGTGTAAAGAAAATAGTATCTAGGACAGTCATAAAGAATTGTTAAACAATGTTTCCAACGGATACTTTGTTGACAATCATGATTCGACATCGATTTGATATCGATATCGACATAACACCATGTCTTGGACATAACTCCATTTTTCTGGGTTTTTAATTTTTTTTTAAATGGATCATATATGTAAAGAGGAGGGGGCATGCGCCCGGAACTGAATCCTGCATTGCTGATTGAATGTAAAATGTGTCAAGTGATGTACTCACTTGTTGAGCGGGCCTTGTATACGCATGAATGAATATTACGATAAACATTACTATTTCCAATTCTTTATTCATTTATAATCATAAAAATATGTAATAATATAATTATAAGTGTTTGGAATTTTGTTGTTCTTGTTGGTTTTTTTTCTTGAGGCCAATACAAAATATATTTCAATCTGAATGCGTGGTCATTTTATGCTAAAACGCCTTCATGCCAATTTCCATGTGATCAAATCGACGTGTTAAAACAATAACCTTAAAAAGATGATATTAAGAATAGACAGTCACTCCTAATATAAATGCAATATTGGTCCAGATACTGTTCTATTGTGCGCTGTATAAGGACGACATGCCTACATGTCTTTCAGGACAAATTTGCTTTACATGATTTATAGGGAGGATGACTAAGCCGATGGATTCATTTTACATCTGAAGAACTCTTGTAATTAATGTGTTTTGAAAATCTGTAGTGGGATTTGATATCTCGTTTTGCTGCATATTGTCAGAGCGGAAACCTACACAACAGATACTGCGCAGTGGAAATGACATGATTGATCTACTGCCTTCCCTAGTTAGTGTCACTATTCCATAAACAATACCGT
The DNA here is from genome assembly GCF_947568905.1 of Ostrea edulis. Classification (NCBI taxonomy): domain Eukaryota; kingdom Metazoa; phylum Mollusca; class Bivalvia; order Ostreida; family Ostreidae; genus Ostrea; species Ostrea edulis. The sequence goes on along the minus strand of NC_079165.1, from coordinate 71,070,477 downwards.
CCACGTCTCTGTAAGGTCGACCTCCACGTGATAGAAATTGACACGTTCAAACTCTGAATTAACACTTGATGACATTCACTGCGTTTGTATAATTTGATATAAAAGTTTAAACACAGAAACACTGAATCCAGACATGCAGTACAGTTCTTCAGTATATCCATGGTTTGCCATTAATCTCATTGTCCTGATTAATTGTAACATAATTATGTATCAATTTCATGTATTACACTAAGAAGTCTGGGATAAAATGGTTAATGCAAGAAAACTTGTACAAAAATGTCCTTTTTATGATGCCCCAGTAATCGGAGATCCGGGAGGGGGGGGGGGCATATATAGTTTTTGGTCTGTCCGTCTGTCTGTCCACAAAAACTTTAACCTTGCGCATAACATTTGAACAGATGATGATAGGGATTTCATATTTCATATGTGCATTCCATGTGACAAGACCTTATTTTAGTTAACAGATTCTTTTACCTCATGACCCTGGAGTTTAACCTACTTTTGAAAAACTTTAAACTTGGCCATAATTTTTAAAATGGATAGTGATAAGGCTTTCATATTTCATATGTATATCCTTTTTGACAAGACCTTTCCTTTAGTACCAACGTTTTTGACCTCGTGACCTTGACCTGGGAGTTTGACCTACTTTTTACAAACTTTAATCTAGGTTATAACCTTTGAATGGCTATTGATATGGCTTTCATATTTCACCGTGTATGTTTTGCGACAAGACCTTTATACAATATACAATTGTCATTATTTTGCTGTCATGCGGGGCATCTTTGTTTCACAAACACATCTTGAACATTGATGCTAGTTGTTGTTTTAAATTTATTATACAATATTCATTTCTCTATAATCCAAGTGCCTATTAGATACTATTATTCACATTACTGATACTCTTTCTAGAGATAAACATTTGCTGCTTCATTTTCATGGACTACCCAAACATTCGTGATCTCCGGACTGGGTTCTGCACATATATAACGAATTTGCATCATGTTTTTCTCATTTAATTACATGATATGCAATATTCCAGTTTAATATTGTGGAAATCCTTGAGAATAGGTTCTTGTCATCATTCAGACAAATCCGATGATATGTGATATGTGATATATATATATATATATATATATATATATATATATATATATATATGCCTGTATTTTCTACAGTTATGGAGCCAAATCACTCTTTCTTACTTGCAGTTGTACATCTAACACTGAACTCTCAAATCTGAATCATTATGGGGACTGTAATGTCTATATTTTCTACGAATCAACGTCATAGTAAAATTCACTTCAACCTCTTATTTGAAAAAAAATATTGAGAAAGTACTAAATTTAGTCTCCAGTAGAACAAGTAGTAGTTGTATGACAGAAAATAAAAATAAAAGGTCCATGGACCACATCACTCACCTGAGCAGCAGTTCCTAACAATAAACAAGCTAGAGCAAAACTATCATTATACAAGCAGCTTGGTTCAGAAAAAAACTTTTCAAAGGTAACGACTAAACATTCTTAATCATCAAACTTACAATGTAATTATTAAACTTGACTACAAATTCATTAATTATCATATGCGAATTATCATATGCCCATGTAGACTTTTGTATTAATAGCTTTCATCTAAAGATGCTTTTTGCAAAGTTTGGCTCCCTATACATTCGCATGTATAACTTTGATCCCCTATTGTGGCCCCACCCTAACCCAGGGGTCATGATTCTTACAAACTTGAATCTCCATTTTGTCAGGAAGTTTTCATGTAAATGTCAGCTTTTCTGGCTCAGTGGTTCTTGAGAAGATTTTCCCTATATATTCGCATGTAAAACTTTAATCCCTTATTTTGGCCCCAACCTACCCCAGGGGTCATGGTTTTATCAAACTTGAATCTCCAATATGTCAGGAAGATTTCGTGTACATTTAAGCTTTTCTGGCCCAATGGTTCTTAAGAAGAATATTTTTAAATGACCCGACCCTATTTTTTGCATTTTTGTGATTATCTCCCCTTTAACCCCTTCATTTGAATAAATTTGAATTCCCTTTACATAGGGATGCTTTGTGCCAAGTTTGGTTGAAATTGGTCCAATGGTTGTGGGGAAGAAGATGAAAATGTGAAAAGTTTACAACAACGACGGGTGACGGAAAAATTTGATCAGAAAAGCTCACTGTTTACCATCTTTTCGTTCTCTTCAAAGATTCAAATTATATCACTATGTTCCTTATCCTGTCGAATGACTCGATCTGCTCAAATTCCTATCTGATATTAAATGTTACAATAGAGTGTAAAAAGGTTACAGAGAAACGGGTCCTGAGATCATGGAAGATGCTTTGCAACATTAAAGCTCAAACTCAATTAATAAAGCCCTCTGGTGATAGAGATTGATCGATTACAACGAGACTTCAGCGCAGTAATCAGATTTTGACATAAGTCTTTTTAAAAGTAGTTTCGTGATCGTGGTGCCTGACGTCATTTAAGAACATTTCTGGTTCTGACCTTTTCCTTAAAGTTTTTCTGTAAATAGCTCGAATATTATTGTAATGTTTACGAGGAAATTTAATGAATTTGGAATAGTACATAAAACATTTACAGCTTAGAGTCGAATCAGAATGAATATCTCTCTTCATCGAATATTCTCCAATATGGAATTTCAATAAATAGCTATTAGGAATGGGAGTTGTACGTACTTTGTGATTAGAATTGACACATCTGGGTGTTTGGGATCAGATTCGTCGGCCACGTCGTTATTTCTTTGCCATCGACAAAAGGTTTCCAAGAGGTCCCCGGAGTCTGCCACAATCTTTAAGCCAGACTGTTGAACAACATAGATCATTAACCTTTTGATACAGATTTCGTTTCAATATTTGAAGCATCGCAAAGCAGGGACTAAAGAGACTGATCATAGCAAAGACTATAGTACACCTTATACATTGGTGAACGATACAAGAAAATCCTCTGTGAATCCTGCACATTCAATCTTTCTTTAAGACTCTCTTGGGCACTGCCAACAGAGAAAACCATGTCTTTGGGAAATTATGTGCGTTTTCAAAATTATTCAAGTAACAAAATGAAGTATATCTTCCCATAATATATTGATATTTTTCAAATCAATAAGAACATGAAAACAAGAGGCCCAGATGGGCGACAACGCTCACCTTAGTCACCTTGGTCCTGCTATTCTTCAGAAGATTTTTACCCTCCATGACAAAATTTTATCCTATATGAAGACCCCCACCTAACTCAATAGGATTATGATTTTACCAAACTTGAATCCACACAAAATGGGGATGTTTCAGTATCAATATGACTAACTTGGTCTTGATGTTCTAGAGAAGAGTTTTTGAAAAGATTTTCAAGATTTCCCCGACATTCATCTATTATGTAAAATCTCATTCCTGATTTCAGCCCCAACTTAACCTCGGGGTCCATGAAAAACATTGAATTCTCACAACGTGAGAACCATTGTACATTGATAATATTATGATTTAGAGTGGCCCTACTACTCTTGTAAAGAATTTTGATTCCAATTCCTTATATATTTTTATGCAAATATTAAAGCGCAAGTAAACTGTAGGTCATATAAATATAGATAATGTAAATCTGCAATGTTTGCATATTGATAAATATGTAGTGTTTGATAAGAAAATGTTCAAAGATTATATATATTCCAATGTCAAATTTTGATACCCTATAGAAATAGCATCCTCCCCGCGAAGCCACGATTTGGAGAAACTTCAAGCAGTATTTGAGGATGTTTATGACTAATCGTGGACCAGCTGGTCATGAGATGAATATTTTTGAAAATGCCTTCATATATTGTCATGTAAAAGAAGCCCCCCCCCCCATCTAATTAATATCAGACTTCATAAATCCGCGCCGTATACTCTGCGTAAGCGATTGTGAGCGTATCCTAGGATCTGATTTTAATTAGATTGACACCCCCTGGCAATGATTTGAATAAACAGGAAGAAATCTTCACTAACTGGCGATGCTTGGCTTCTGATATGACTATTCATGATCCTGATGGTCTTGAGAAGATTTCACCCCATATATTACCATGTAAAATGTTAATCCCTTAGTGGGATGTCATCCTATAAAACTCCGGGACCATGCTCTGATCAAACTTATATCTGTATACCTGGGGTGCTTGCTTATCAATATCAAGGAACTGTTGCTCTAGAGAAAGAGAAAACAATTTTCCCCATATAAAACTGTTCCCCTATTGTTGCCCTACATTACCCCCGCAACCATAATTTTAACAAACTTGAATTTACATACAATGTATTTGCATATCAATATAACAAATCATGGTCCTGCAGTTCTTGAGAAGAATATTTTTAAAAAGATATTTCCTATATACACCCATGAAAAACGTTGATCCTCTATGGTGACCCAACCCTACTCCCGGGGCCATGATTTGAATATAAGATGCCCCTATTTCTGAATCATCTCCCCTTTTAAAAAGGGTGTGACATTTCAAACAACTTTAAGTCCCCTTTACCCAAGGATGCTTAACGGCAAGTTTCGAGAGATACACATGGCCCATTCTGTTACGCAAACTCGAAACTCCAAAAGAAGACAAAATTATTGAGTGAAAATATTTTACGATTCCAACACATTGTCGCGCACATTACTTCGCATTCCATAACGTAGCTTAATATTTTTTAAACAGGTATATTCAGTATTTGACAATTTAATGTAGACTCGGGACTATTTTTATGGAGTCGGGGAAAAAACGCCTCTAAAAAGTATCAATTCTAATGAAAGGCGAAGGTAACGAACAGCAATCAATCTCATAACTCCTACAAACAATACAAAACAGAGAGCTGGGCAAACACGGACCCCTGGATAAACTTGTACCAGAGGTGGGATCAGGTGTCTAGGAGGAGTAAGTAATGTAATGAGCCTAGACGGATCATATTCAAAGTCAAGTTTTGCAACAATAAAAACTGATGAGATACCTGTACTTTCCGACTACATAATTTATTACGTACACTAGACATTGATAACACAGCAGGTAAAAGACACTCCTACAGGGGCTCGTTTAGAAAAGGTGGATTTTCCCCCTAATTTTTTCCCCCCACAAATAAAATCCGTTCCCACAAAATAAAATTCGTTCCCTCGAAATAAAATTTATATATATAATGTATATTTATATAATATACATATCTCTCTCTCTCTGTGTGTGTATACTAAAGTTACTAAACTTGCAACAAATTTATTGTGGATTGCATAATTGCAAGACATAACGAGTGTTAGATAAGATGAAATTGATAATGAGTTTTTGTTTACCCACAGGTAATGGAAGCTAATGTAAACATATTGTAACACCGGCTAATGTAATCCCCTCCAGTTCATGTAATCCGATTACATTACCTGTACGAGTCGCACAGCTAATGTAATCCTGATTACGTTAACGGTTGTGAATGTATCCGCTAATGTAATCCCTTTCCTATGGGCACGAATTGTGCTCCTTTGTTAACTGACCTGTTTCTATATACGTATGAAGCAGAATTCATTAAAAACTTCTACGTGCGAAGGAAAAATCGTTAGTTGTGGCTTTAGGTATATCGATGACGTTTTATCTATTGACAATAGTAATTTTCAGTCATGTGTCGTTTTGATATATCCATGTGAGTTCGAAATAAAAGACACCACAGAGTCTTCAACTTTTGCTTCATACTTGGATATTTTATTGAAAATAGATATTAATGGCAAACTAAAAACTCAATTTTATGATTTTATGACTTCAGTTTCTCCGTCGTCAACTTCCCATAGTTATTTAGCAATATTCCATTATCACCTGCATATGGTGTTTATATCTTTCAACTGATTCCATACGGAAGAGTTTGTCTTGTATATGATCAGTGTTTAAATCGAGACAGGCTACTGACAAACAAGTTGATGGTGTATAGGTTTCAACAGTCTCGTTTTAAGTCAGCATTTCGCAAATTCTATGGTCGTTATAACGATGCCAATACAATCTATCATTGGGTCAATGCTGTCTGACGTGTTTCATGCCCATTGTTAAGCCGTTCTTGGCACACTGATTTTGACTACGGATAACTTCGTTTACCTGGTAAAGATATAGGGCTCACGGCGGGTGTGACCGGTCGACAGGGAATGCTTACTCCTCCTAGGCATCTGATCCCACCTCTTGTACATTTAGGGGTCCGTGTTTGCCCAACTCTCTATTTTGTATTGCTTATAGGAGTTATGAGATTGATCACTGTTCGTAATCTAATCCTTCCTGAATAGTATCAATGATAAATACCGATGGATGATAACAATCATCATTATAAAGTGAATCATACTCTAAAGAAACTGAGTAACAAAGGATGTCCCAAACTTAGTTTAGGGGATTAATTGCACAGATAATGTAATCGGATTACATTAGCTGGCGGGGATTACGTTAATCGGCGATACGTAACGGCTTTTAATTTCAAAAATATAATGGGAACAAATTCTATTTCGAGGGAACTATCTGGTGGGAACAAATTTTATTTTGTAGGAACAAAATTAATTTCGTGAGAACAAATTCAATTTCATGGGTTTGAAATTAAATTCGTGGGAACAAAAATTATTTCGTTGGAACTTCGTAAAAAAACATCTTTCAGCTGTTCTAAACCAGCCAACACACAGTCTTCAAATTGTACTTGTTTTGTTGTCTTGAACAAATCAAATGTCCCGGCTATGCAATATAATTATTTCTGGTCTCTAAAGATTTTAAAAAGCAAGAATAATCTGAAATGCGTGTTTGACTTACGAGAGAATTCCCCTGGAGTAATTTCAGTGACGTTACAGGGAATTGAAATAGTTTCAGAAAAATTAACAGGACTGGTCATAACCATTCGTTGATCAATATATACTCACCTTACTTGTCGGCAAGTTTTTGCAACTTCAAGTTGTTTTATAACATGTGATTTTTGAGGTATGCTGCTACAACGCCTTCATGAAAAATAAGAACAGATGTCTTACCTCATCAATCCCGTGGAGATCCGGATTAGAATAGGTCCTCAGTACCTCTTGCTTGTCGTAAGAGGCGACTAAATGGGGTGGTCCTTCGGATGAGACCGCAAAAACCGAGACCCCGTGTCACAGCAGGTGTGGCACGATAAAGATCCCTCTCGGCTCTAAGACCGTAAGTGCCGAGCACAGACTTTTTTGCAGCCCTTCACCGGCAATGGTGACGTCTCCATATGAGGGAAATATTCTCGAGAGAGACGTTAAACAATATTCAATCAATCAATCAATCTTACCGTATCATCCATTAAAATCGTTAAATCCACCAGGGCTAAATATAGTTTACTGCTACCTAAGGAAGGGTCCAGAAAAATCTTTGCTGCCTGAAATGCAAAATATTCATTTTGATACAAGGATCTTGTGTTGTTGGTTCCGTTTCATTTTTAAAAAAAAAAATCGAGGTCGAGATCGAGGGTGATTCAAGATATTGTTTTGCCTTTTCGTCAGCCGAAATATGATTGACTACTTGCTTCAAATGTTCTCCCCATAACAATATTATACAGTTAGTACTTATATTTACAAATGTTCTACCCCATAACAATATTATACAGTTAGTACTTATATTTACAAATGTTCTACCCCATAACAATATTATACAGTTAGTACTTATATTTACAAATGTTCTACCCCATAACAATATTATACAGTTAGTACTTATATTTACAAATGTTCTACCCCATAACAATATTATACAGTTAGTACTTATATTTACAAATGTTCTACCCCATAACAATATTATACAGTTAGTACTTATATTTACAAACTCTTGTTTAAAATTGTTTGGTGTGACGTCACAAATGACTTGCATCAGCCTACGTTGGTCAGGATATCCACACATTGTGAAGTACTTATAAACGTTTAACTATCTTATACTTAACATCATAGTATATGCATGTATGGATATATAGTATATTACGTAAATATTTTAAATAAACTAAATTAATATGGATAGTTCTTGATGTTAGAAACTTCTATTACATCATTTTCAGCCTTATTCAATAACGAATTGTCACATAACTTATATCAATATTTGACGAATTTTCTCGGGAATATATCGATTCTAGATTAGTAGTTCTACGTACATCAGAAACAGAAAACACTGTCACAGTTTTTTTAGTCAATAACTTTCCGACCGCCCAAAAAACTGTATTAATGTTCTCTGCTTCTGTCGCACACAGAACTACCAATTTAGTATAGATTTGTTCCCGGGAAAATTCTGCAAATGTTGATATAAGTTATGTGACAATCTGTCAATGATAAAGGTGTAACTTCCTCGTTTGAATTTACCCTTGTGTTGACTTTCATCGCCATTTTCCCGTGTAATTGATCATATCAAAGTCACATGATTCGCCACCGTAACGATATGATTATGTACCTACTTTTACGGTTAAGGTTTGACGTGGCCAAGGTACGTGAGGGGGCGCGAAACCATGACCTACACACAATTTTATCTTATACGATGCGACCTCTATATAAACCAATGAGCCACCCGGATCGGAATACTAGTATGTAAATGAAGTGCACGTACATGTATTTAATCATGAATGGCATCTAAAACCTGGTCTTAATCAAAATGCTCATAATCCTTTAAAAACAGTATCTGTATCAATTCAACAGAGCATGATTTGCATTTCATACAAAAAGGGGCGATTTTCTCCTTCCGTGCAGACGTCTGAATAATGAAATACCAACAGTAATAATTATAGAATGCCGTGTATTCTTGTAAAGCTAATACATTTGTTATTGTCGTTAGAGTACTAATGATAGTATTTGTAAAACGTCTGATTTGTAATCATAAAGGTAGAAGTTCTTTTGACGAACGCGATTAAAGAGTCTCCTGTCTTGCAATGAGAGGGTGGGAAAATCTAATTTCGTTCAGAGTGCTTCTTAATCTTAAAGTAAAATATAACGCAGAAATAGATAGTAGAGTAGAAAGCATAGTTTGCTCTTTTTAACAAATTGTGTATTTTTTGTATGAGCACTGAAACGCAAATATCAATGCTTTTTTATATTTCTATGTTGTGTACTTAATTATATTGCACAGTTGTGGGGATTCCAGAGGGACGATCAATTATCATACAAAAGAAATGAACTGAAATATAATTACTTTGGCAAAATTTTCTATTAAAGTACAATGACAATTTCTGCCGTCTACAACTGTAATTAATTTAATTACAATTACTTTGCTAAAAGTAATTAATTAAATTAGATTTTTATGAGTTTTCAATATTCTATGCAATATGTTTTTACCACTTAGGCGAGCGTAGAACCTTGATATCTTACAACACTTCAGACATTTGATCAGATTGAAAGTTTTTTATTTTCAATTCGAAATCAATGCCCTGTTTCATTTCCGAAAAAAATCGAAGTAATTTACCTATAAAGATTTGAAATCCTAGGCTGATCATTTGCGAGTTCGGCTTAGGAAACCGTCTGGGATTCTCACACAACGCCCACAACTAGTAACCAGGTCAAAATTTAGACAACTGGAAGAGAATAAGTCTTCAACGGAACCAAAAATGTTGCATTGGCCATGTATAGGAAAAGTAGGGGGAACCTATAGCCAAAGAAGGTAGAGAAAACTCATGAAGCTTTTTTTTTTTGCATGATTGATAACCAACAAAGATAAACTCAAGTATCAGGCCTAGTGAATGACAGAATCTCACAAGATCGTTTCCAGTAATAATACAACTGCAGTGACAAGCATGATCGTTTGTCGTTGATGCTTTTTTTTTACTATCATCTTAAGTATTTCTATCAACTTTACCCAATATATGGTACAAATATAGAATTATGTTCCTTTAGTATTATTTTGTGACCTAGCAACGCGGAGGAGTGTTAAACTTACATGTACAGAAAGATGTGGTTTTGTTAACGATTTTTGCCACCTGAGGACTTGAAACTGAAACCAAGTCCTATTCATGTTGATGTCGAGATAGCCATAAAACAATGTGAATAGTGTTTGTGTTTTAAATGAAAAATATCCATAAAACATTAAGAATAATGGTTGTGTTTCTATAATTGAAAAACAGCAGACTTTCATTTTGATATTCTATTGCTATTAAGACTTTTATCCTTCTCCAAAATCCCACTCCCACCGAGTAAGGGACAACAGGTGTTGCTTGGCTAATGGAAGAGGTACAATTTCGCAAATGAAATACTTAGGGGTGGCATATTTTTTTTTTTTTTTTTTTTTATTAAAATCGGAAATGAAAAGTTTGTTCCTTCAGAAATGAAAAAGCTACTTTTGGAGAAATGAAATGGCAATATACTGCTGCTTTCAATTAACTCTTTTTATCGTTTTCAAAGTAGAACTTTATATTAGTACTTACATGCATATGTATGATAAGGATGTGCAAATTGTCAGGATTTCGTTTTTCTTCAAATCATTCGTAAATGACTATATATTGAGCTGCACATTTTTGTTAACTCCTTTTAACTTTGAAAAGGATCAGTCTGGGGAAAAAATCACATCATGAAATGCGGGGGCATCAAATATGTGTTCCAAGTACAACCACATGAAACAGTTCTCGAATGCCTTTGTGTGTAATATCACTAAATCTATAATACTGTTTTCTAAATTTCGTTCAAAGTCTACCGGGAGGGCAGATCAATAGACCTAATTTCAACAAATAGATTTAAACAACATAGTATATGTGAAAATTGATAGCATTGATCGAGTTGTCGATAACAATCAAGTTTTACTTTAGTGACCATTGAGGATTGTATGCATCAGGTTGCTTATCTGGGTTTGTCAGGGTGTTGTGGCATTTATTTGTTACATCACAGCCTTCTACAGATTACTTTGCCCTTAAAGGATTGTCATTATTCTGGGAAAGGCAATAAAGTTTTTACCATGTTCATTATCGTGGTAACAAATCTTGTCGTGTCGCTGCCATGGAAAAGCTGACTGTCATGCGCAACCACAACTCTACTCTCCAAATAGCGTCTTGGTGATCGCCTAATGATCAATCTGTCTTCATCTATAAACAACAATGACTTTTTTCTACATTTTGCGAAAACAAAATGACATAGAGATATTGTAGATCTTATCTGTTTGAAATATTGGATCGAATGTTTAATCTATTGAGGGCAATTCGAGTTTTAAGACAGCCTTTCGTTTGGTTAATTAGGAAAAAGTAACTTTTATCGAGGGAATTCTTTTCTCCAGTCGCTGTTCAAAAGTACACAATAGACACAAATGTTTCAACATCAACGCATTTGTCGTGCATTGTTTTCTAGAATCAGGGAAATACAATAATAACAAATTCTTTTGTTCTATATAAACAAATCCGATACAAATCGCATTGATTAAATACATCTGTTGTACTAAAGGTCACACGTGTTGTTTGATGCATACCTAATAAGATTTTCTCTCTTTGTGCTGAACGTCTGACTACTAAGTGATCGCCTCCGCTTGATCCACCACCCTGGTGAACACGTAGTTGAGGATGAATGTACACATCATGGTCTAACGCACTAATCACACCGTGCTGTAAAGAATTTTTTTTAAATTACTCATTAATTAGTATTCTCCTTTGTTCAGTTCCACTACCTCATTAATTAGTATTCTCCTTTGTTCAGTTCCACTACTGGGTATTTTTCTATTTTACATTATTTCAGGGATTGTTAAGTACAGACACATTTTTTAATTGTGACGTATTTTCAGCGTCTGTGCGCCATTGTTTCGCCTAAGTCAAACCAGTGACTTGACGTGAAATTATTTCAGAAAAGATCAATATGAAAGTCATTTAGCAAGATAGTTCTGTTGGGTTTTTTAAACTAAAAATATTCCATTCTCCAGGATCTACGTGCATTTTGTGGACAAGCATATTAAATATATGTATTTACCAATCCGTCACAGGTACTGACAGCGACTGTGGACCCTGGATGAGATTCTGAATGTCCAATGTAGTGGCAATTTTCCACCACACTACACGGGACGCTGTCTTTGGTTCCATTTGAGTATATTTGGTTAATTGTACACCCTAAAGAGGAAAACCATAAGCGTTGATGTAGTTATATTGGGTACTATTTTGAATATTGACTTATTTGTCCTATTTGAAGATCTGAAAGATATCACGATATTTACATTCAGTGTAGTAGTATTTCTGGTTGTTTTGTATATCATGCGCCTATTATACGTCATAGTGTTGTAGGAATTAACGCCTGAAAGTGCTGAATGTTGCACATAAATGTAGTTCCTGAGATGTATATATACGCCGTGATCATTCCCAGAGTCTTTATGTTTACTCTTGAATTTGCAGCAGCTTTAGATTAGTACACCGTATGAAGCATTCTGTCCGTTGTGAATAATGTAATACTAATTAATATCAAAAAGGGAATTTTCAATTTGGGCAATATACTTGCGTTCGAAAGGGGATTAAATTTCATTTCTATTTGAAAAACCTATCATTGGTGCACCCGTTCTTATCAGGTTGTTGGGGGTAAGACATGAATTCTGATAAAACTTCAATAGCTCAGAACTACACACAAATGCATTACACAGAAGAGGGCTGTTTACCTGGCGACATGAGATTTTTATTCTTTGTGAGGTACAGTTGGTACTCCTGTCCGAAGGCCGTCAGCGTGATGTTTCGGGAATCTGCCGTTGCCCCTCTTTCTATTATTGTGTGTGCGGGAATGAAGTCATAATCTGGAACTTTTAGATGTAAAACTGCATGTACATGACATTTGAAACAAACATGATCCAGTGCTCTGTTTAGTTACCGAACTAGTCCTTGACACTAAATTGACCTGTTTCAAAACGTTTCCATATACATGTATTCACACTAAACACCGAACGCCTCTGTAACAAACAATGTTTCCACTAATTGATATTCAATATAAAATACATGTAATGTGAAATTACTACAGCGGCGTCCAAACAAATTGAGCACGAAATGGAAGTAGCAAAATACGAATTATATTAAAAAAGTTAAAGTTATTGATATTGTAAAAACATCTTTGTATATGTAATTATAAATTTCCGGAAAGTTCAGTGCCTTTCGGACAACAGGAAGTGCGTGGAAAGCTGTTTACTTCAATGTAATTTTATGCACCACGTTTGTTTCCAGGAAAGATTGTTATTGTATTTTATCGCATTACAATATTGTGGCTGGGAGACCGCTATTAATACCCCGCTTTTCTAGTCAACAAACAGTTCATATGTCAACAAACTTCTCTTGATGCTGGTATGTCTCCCAGCCAATGTTTTCTTTGACTTACGTTTTTAGGTTACCTGAGTTACTATTGTTTTGTGTCCACCGTCATCCGTCAACAATTGAACATTTCTAACTTCTTGATCACTACCTTTGCAATTCTTTTCAAATTGGTATGAAGCATATATGGGACAAGAGAGACATAACTTGTAAATTTCGGGACTTGTTTGCCCAACTCTCTATTTTGTATTGCTTATAGGAGTTATGAGATTGATCACTGTTCGTTATCTTCACCTTTCATAGTCATGTAGTGCAGTAAACCCTTTAATTGATACTGAATTCAAACTAAATGGATATTTAGAAGAAGACAGTCAAAATTGTAGATTTCAGTATCTCAAGGGTAGGGGTTTTGAAACTAGGGTTAGACATAAATGGTCATAGTGATTTAAATGTGTGTCTGTTAACAATTGAACATTTTAAATTTCATCTTGACAACCACCCTTCAAATTCTTTTCAATTTTGATATGAAGCATCTTTCGGAGAAGGGGGAAATAAATTGTAAATTTCAGGACTCTTGCATTCCCGGGGCTTTAGGGGTGCGGCAAAAATTGACCAAGTTTGAAATTCTACAACGCCACATCTGTAAGAAAAACTAATATAAAAGTCATGTAGAACAGGAAACCCTCTACCAAAATTGTAAATTTCATAATCTCAGGGTTAGAGGATAAGGTACCAGCATGGTTTAAATTTTTTATAGTGATTATTGTCTTTATCATTTGGAAGACTTCTTATTCAATTTTGCAGATACTGTAAAAAAAAAAAAAACCCCACCTAAATGTATATCTAGAAAAAGAAAGAAAGAATGTACCAAAATTGTGAATTTCAAACCCAGGGTCTTGACTCTAAGGCGGGTCCAAATAGTGTTAATATTACATATCATGTAAAGTTTTTCAACAGTGTGGGGACTTTCGGGGGAATTTATTTTTCAAGAACACATCTTGTTTATAATATTAGAATTTATAGCTAAAATATGTAGAACAAGAAAGTTATTTACATGAACATATTTCATAGCCGTTGGGGCTAGTGACATTTTAATCTGATGCTCAGGTGACCGATAAGACTTGTGGACCTCTTATTTCGTCATTAAAACAAATTTTACAAATATAAAACAAACAGAGATGCAATGTTGCAGGTTACCTTGAATGAAAGGTGAAGATAACGAACAGTGATCGATCTCATAATTCCCACAAGCAATACAAAACAGATAGTTGGGCAAGCACGGACCCCTGGACACATGCACCAGAGGTGGGAACAGGTGCCTAGGAGGAGGAGTAAGCATCCCCTGTCGACCGGTACTCCCGCCCTAAGCCCTATATCCTGACCAAGATATCCTAATCAATCGTGATGTTTTAACATAGAAGTAATCGACTATGTCGGTACTGGGATATTCACAGGATTGTTGCTCCCAAGACTCTCCAAATTTCACTTTATAGTAACACACTATTTCGTAGATTTTGTTTCGCAAGCATGCCATACTTGACAAATATTCTGTATGGACCATCTTTGTGTCTTAAGTTCATACCTCTGCATAGAAGTATAAACCATTGTAATGTCACTTATGTGGTGATGAAATTCAAATGAATAATTTGATTTGATTCTGACAATTTTTAAAAGTCTTATTAGGAAAATCATGTTGGAATTAAAATATGTTATTAAATAGTTTTGAAGTTCAATATAAGTATGAAAATGAATCCAACAATCTTTATTATATGTGTAATGTAATCTCTCATTTAAAAGAAACATGGAATTTGTTTGAATGATCGTTTCCGAAGAGTGATACATGATTTCAACTACCGTATTCATCCACGAAAAACCTATCGTCCTATAGGATATGATATTTTTAAAATATTCGATCAGTGCATACCATCTATTCAAGATCGATATATCGATGACTCTTTTGTCTATCAACAATGATAACTTTCATTCATATGTCGATTTGATATATCCCTGTGAGCTCGAAATAAAGGACACCACAGAGTCGTCCACTTCTGCTTCATACTTAGATATTTTATTGAAAGTAGACATTAACCGCAAACTGACAACTCAACTGTATGACAAACGGGATAATTTCAGCTTCTCCATCGCCAACTTCCCATATTTATGTAGCAATATTCCATTATCACCTGCATATAGTGTTTATATATATCTCAACTGATTCGATATGCAAGAGCTTGTTCTGCGTATAGTCAGTTTTTAAATCAAGGTAAGCTACTGACAAACAAGTTGATGGTACAGAAGTTTCAACAGTCTTGATTGAAGTCAGCATTTCGCAAATTAACGATCTAGTTCGTCAATACAACCTATCATTCTGTCAAATGCTGTCTGACGTGTTTCATACCGACTGTTAAGCCGTTCTTTGCACACTGATTTTGACTGCGGATAACTCCGTTTACCTGATCAGGATATAGGGCTCACGGCGGGTGTGACCGGTCAACATGGGATACTCTCCTCCTAGGCACCTGATCCCACCTCTGGTGTATCCAGGGGTCCGTGTTTGCCCAACTATCTATTTTGTATTGCTTATAATAGTTATGAGATTGATCACTGTTCGTTATCTTCACCTTGCATTACTGTATTTGGGTCCGATAAAAAATTACATAATGTGCAAATTTCTATTTTAATTCTATTTCTTTTTCAACAACAAGTAGATCACTTTAATTGCATAGAAGCATACATTTTCGATTATGGATAAGGAGTTACCTACATCCACTCGTGTTTATGGATAAATAAAGTTTCATAAATGTATTCCCTTCATTATGGCATATTTACAATCACTGAATCTCTTCTCCTATATTTCTTTTGTAATTACTGTCATCCTCGACAATGAATACATATTTGTTGCAGAATACTTTATCCAGTTTTTCTTTCAAGGAAGGGGTACAGTATATGTTCTGATGTCAAGAATCTAAATTGAATGAAAGAAATTCAATTATCTTACCTTGCTCTACTAAAGTGGTTCCAAAGTAATGTGAAAGTTCCTCCTTGGTTAGAGTGAAATGAAACTGAAATGAAAACATCACGAACATAATTGACCTTTGAATTCAATTTGATTCGGGTATCGTTTTAAGTCAAATGGAAAATACAACACATATACTAAAACTTAACAGTAAAACTATAATACGAACAGATACTGGCTGCAGTGTTATAATTTCTACAGTATATCGCTGCTATGTGTTCTTCCATTTAAGATATAATTTTAATTTTTGAAAATACACAAGGACATGATCTACGACGCTTTACGCCAGCGTACTTTGTGAAGCGCGTTAGCACTATATTAAATGTATGCTGGCGTGAAGCGTTGCTGATCATACCCTCATGTATTTTTCAAAAATGAAATTTATTATTTCATATTTATATTTTATTTTCATTTCTGTTAAGAGTTCTCAGCTGTTAAAATATATTTATCAACATCAATACATACATTGCGATCCATACGCACCTTGTTCACATTCATTGGGTAATGGTTGTCATTTCAATTGGCAAAGATATCGAAAGCAAACTCATTGTAAAAGTAGATAATTTATACACGTAAACTGCTGTCCGCAAACGTTTATTTCTTCTCACATCTTCCGTTATCTTGAAACAACAGAATTACTATCATTGAAAACAAACTTAATTGTGAGATCATTTATTTTCAGTTTGAAATATTAATTCCCCTAGAGTTTGACGTTTGTAGAGTTTTTTTAAGTGCAGAAAGTGACCCATTCGTGATTATTGTTTGATATTGTGTTATGAATCTTGATTGTGACGTCATCTTTGTTACAAAAGTCATTATAGAGGGTCAGGGAGATGATTACTTTTGAAAGTTGGTTCACGAAAATTTATATTCCATTAAATGGTCAAGATAAACTCTTCTTTATTCAGAATACTTGACACATACATGGTTTCCAAGAGCAAATGAAGTCCTGTTGCTAAATTAGATTGACATATCTATTTAAAAAGGTTAAATCAAGATAAAAAGATGTCCAATATGTGTTTAACAATAAAATACGCATATTTAAATATCGTATTATTGTCCTTGGTGAAAATATGTGAAAGATCAAACAAACACTCGTGTCTCTCACCATCCTGTATCTAGCTGTCAAGGTATGTAACATGCTGGATTTGTTTGTTTTTATCAATTTAACTAAATTGGGTAAACATTGCAATCTTAACGTCACCAGGAACTGGACATTATATCTAAGTAATGCTAATGAACTTATAGAACTTTTGTTCCTGTCCCACGTGGAAGTAATTTTTCTCATATCGTTTGTCCTTCATGGCAGGGCCTGTCCTTTTTTAAAGTAAAGTATTAGACATTTATAAATTGTTATATAAACTTTCGCCTGAACACCCAAGGATTTTGATTCTGAAATGAATTACACAGAACCATACATATGGATTTGGTCACATATTAAAGTTATAAAAATATGAGTGGTAGTGAACATTTATAGTGCGTATTCAGAATTATCTGTATAAATGAAATTACAAAAGAAGTTACAATTTCATGTGTCGATTAATTTTTACCACGGAAGCTCGCGTACCTGTTAATGAAGCTCGCGTACCTGTTAATTTAAAACAACGGTATACTAGTATGTTATACAATAGTTCACTGGAGTTAAAACAACGGTAATTATGAGAACCAAGAATTATACATGTCGATAATGGGATTATCAAGTAACTTAAAGAAATACGACAATACAGCCTTGATTATTCTAAACATATTCCTCTTCTCATGTACAATGCAACAATTTACCATCGGACTTTGGTTGATATACCGTCTAGAAATAGACAGGCATTTAATGTAATTATTACAAGCTGTTGAATTCTGAAAGTAAACGATAATAATTGTTTTTGAAAAATCGACTTCTCTTATCCACAGATGACAAAGTCCTCCTTGTGATATATCATAATTTAATATGGTTTTCTTCCTTTGGAATAAACGTGATTGATTGTGCAGCTATCGACAAATTAGTAGAAAAAATTATTGAAAAACTGCGCAGTCGGCAAAGGCTGAAAATTAAAGAATGCTGACGAAAATGCGTTGTCTGAGTTTATTTCTAAACTACTCATTACAGTCAAGTATGTCAAAGCAGATCGCTTACAGAATACAATGGTGGTTATACACAAGTTTCTAGTTTTTGCTGCTTCTTACATACAAGCATGCTTTTTCAGAAGTCATAACTGTATAACCAGGTTTACTGAGCTCCCTCCCATCAGTCTCTCAAATGGTGGATTTTCATATGTACGGGAAAAAATGTTGTCTGATTTTGACATGTAATTGTAACTGTGAAATGCTGGAAATGCCTTTAAAGCATTTTCAGAACCCCTGTAAAAATTTGGACAGGGGTTCCCCATTACATGTACATTACAATTTTATTTAGAAAATGTTTGACGCGTTTTTGGCGGTCATTTTAAAAATGGCAAGTTCACCATTTTATTCGCAATCTTCAACTACCCCTACATACCACATTTTGTTGAGATCGAACAACACTGAAAAATTCACGCGTTTTGATGGCCATTTTGAAATTTTCAGTTTCATTGACGATTCCCTTCCTATCCTTGACATCTCCATCTCTTGAAATTGGAACTCGTTATGTGCCATATATTAATTAAGGTTTCATAATAAAGCTTAGACATGGGCAAAATCGATTTATGAACATTGTAAGCACATTCGTTCGAAAAACAAAAATAGACTTCCAAATATTCCGATATAAAACATGAAATATATTAAAGTTGTTACATGTACCAGTGCCATTATGAATGCATGTATATTTATGCCTAATTGATGTCATAATTATTTCTGATCTGTTAGTCATGATAAGACACAAAGAACAGGTCTATAACTTAAAATGAGGTAGTACCTATTCACCTTAATTAAAAGCATAAACACATTGCTGCACCTCAAAGAATCTATAGACATGTACAATTGTAGGCTTTGAAGCAATGGACGATCAAACAATGAGCACATTACTATTTCAGTCTTTCTTGGCAGTGCTTGCTTTCTATTTGTATCACAGAGATGGTTCAGTTCATATCATTTAATAAGCATTTACATTACAATGAAAGTCCTTATTCTTTCAACTATTCTCAAATTACAAACGGAACTTCTTTGAAATTTGAATTCTTTAAATGGCTGGTAGGAGATAAAATAACTGTTCTTGTGAAGAGGTGTTCAGCATACCTTATCATTAAGAAGGCAAGCTAGTTAAGTAAAGTTTTCCCCAAAATAAAACCTCACCTCTTTCCCTGCCACAGTGATGCCGACCAAAAGTGAAATTGCTAATGCGACAATCCTTAAAGTGAGCATGGCTCTAATTGTCGAAACTTTGGTGGGATATTTCTAATTTGGAAACTTCGTTTGATGGTCTACATGCGAATACATGTAATCTTCCACAGGACAACTCTTAATTATGAGATTCAATTTCAAAGTGATGCGTTTATATATCTTTACACGAGGAACCAAAGTCTAATTAAAGGTAATAAATCCTACGTATAATACACTGGTATCTACGAGTCAATAATTCCTCCTCGAGATAAGAGGGGTTGAACCTACGTAACGAAGGGGCTACAGCAAATCGTGCACCTTTCCTTCATAATAATTCATACGAAAACAAAAACAAGCAGGCTTTTCGTGAGTCATAACGCGATAACCCCGCCCAACCAGCGGAAACCAGAGTATAATCCTAAGTAAATCTTCAGAAACTATTATGGACATCATTCTTTCGATGAACTTCCCGACTGATAAAAGTTAACATCTCGAAGGAACGACAAACAGAAAACGGAACGTTGATGGTTATGGGAGGGGGTGCAAAGTGACGCCGAATGAGGACGGAATAAAAACTCAGTGGTTGAATTGAGATAATACAATCAGTTTGCATGATCTTAATGCTCCCAAACAGAAGACTTCAAAGCGAATTGTTTTGCTACGCAACACATCTATTTAACATTACTTTTAATAAGATCAAATTAACGCATGTCAAAGAAGTATCCTCTGCGGCTGGAATACCAAGACATATACAAACAATAATAATATATTATAATGATATATTAACTACATAGTTTAAACATGCAAAGGTAGTGGTATGTGTATTGGTCAGACCAACAACCTTTCTCTCACAGGGACATTCTGCAAATGACGCATGCTCAGTGTATATTCTATAAATAATTCATTTGTGGAATTGCGAATAATAATTCAATACTGAAACAAAAACAAAAAAGCGTTTTTAAATGAACGTGTTTAAAAAGATCAACATGGCATCTTCGGCTCTGCCACGTCTTCACTTTACAGAAAATAGATCACCTAAATGTCAAGAAATACATCTTAAGGTAAATCCATACTCGTATTATCATCTGATAAAAGTTTAAAATGTGTATTTATTTAAATTTATCAGAGTTAAAACTTATAAATTATCAAATAAAATTTATAGGTCATCACACTTTTTAAGATGCGAGACATACATATACAAAATCATATGTCAATGTCAGAAAACTGCAATTTTTCTTCAACAGCATCATTAAATTTTACAAAAACTGATTAAAACGATATAAAAGTATTCATGATAATTTTATGAAACTGTTTCTTTACAAAATATTCAATATATCTGTTAAAAAAATAAGGAAATTCCACTGCGTAATTAACTTGATAAAGGATTCAATGAAAACAGTTATTCCCCTTAGATTCAATATTTTGAAACATATTACCGACCTTTTATATCTGAGACTTTTGAAATATTTTATGTTTAACACGATTTTTTGCAATAACAATTAGAAAAGACTCCATCAAAATCTATGGTAATATCATGCATAAATCTTAATAAATCATTGATTTTTTTTAAATATCTTATGACGTCACAGGAGGGTGAAAGTTGCTTTTTATCATTTTCTCCACTCATCACTGACCTACATATTTGTGTACATTTTCTGTTATTTCCTTTTGTCACATATTTACCGTTTTATTCAGTGGATCCCGTGGGGATTCGGGTTAGAATATGTTCTTAGTATCCCTTGCTTATCGTAAAAGGCGACTAAATGGGACGGTCCTTCGGCTGAGACCGCAAAAACGAGGTCCCGTGTCACAGCAGGTGTGGCACGATGAAGATCCCTCCCTGCTCAAAAGCCGTAAGTGCCGAGCATAGGCCTAAATTTTGCAGCCCTTCACCGGGAATGGTGACGTCTCCATATGAGTGAAATATTCTCGAAAGTCCCTTTAAAGGGAAAGGCAACCCTAACCACATTGTTGCCTTTATGAATAAAGTATTGCTTACTGATATCGTAAATGACAGTCTTTAACAACAAAAATCCTTGCTTAACAATTAAATCAATATTAATATATCTTATATTTCAAATTACCCGCCGCTATGAGAGCGGCCATTGAAGTTTAATTTATTACGTCACACCGTCGGTTCCGGTTTATTTCATCAGCAGCACTGTAAACATGACAAGTCACGAACAGTTAATTTTGGAGTCGTATAGATTTGAGCCCGTTATTTCGCAAGAGGAATTTAAGAAAAGAAGACGTTCAGTCGAGTCGCAGGCCAGGCAGATGGTACTCGTTTCTTCATACATGTACATGTCTCAAACCTCAACTTGTCATTACGCAAATGATGGATCCACAGTTTACATAGTATTTTCTTTTCAAATAACCTTGTTGGGTCAGGAATTTCGGGAAAAAAACCTTGTTTCACATCTCCCCTTCGCATTAGTGCGATTAACTGCTTGACAGGACGACATCCACCTATTTACAATGTATTCTTAAAATCTACCACATCTTTGATGATCTTAGAATCTCATCCAAACCGGAATAGACGGTGTGACGTCAAAATTATTGATTTTTTTTTTTGGTCTTGAATACAAAAGAGTTCCGCTTCATGGCAGCCTCTATAGATGGCGGGAATTAAATTTTTAACGTTTTAAAATTAGTACTGAGGCTTATCTAGGCCATGTATCAACAGAACAATATGACTAATAAATCTTATCATTTATTATGTAAAAAAAAAATTGGGGTTGCCTTTCCCTTTAAACAATATACATGTACAATCAATCATATTCAGTGGATATCACTCATACGGTAAATTATTCGTATCCCAAAGTAGGTGTTCCTACAAAGTGTGACATAATGCGCATATAAACTGGATCAGGATGATCATGTTTGTATCGATCGTATAATCTTAATGATCAAGGGAAAAACTACATTGAAAGCAAAAAACCCACATTAGGTGACATGAACTGAAATCGCGTTTCTTAAAACTCAAAATGAAAACCGTTTTATTGACCCCACCCCCTTGTCATAACTGATCATATCTTACTGTGTGATTTTTTCTGAGAGTCAGAAAACTCCATAGTCCACATTAGTTAGGAAGCGAAAACACTAAGATCCTTTTTCACATATTTACCCCTTTATCTAGTGGATATCAACTTTCCAACTCCATGCACCAAATGAACAAAGGATAAACGCCACATTCAACTGCACACAAAACGATTTCATCATAAATACAGTTTATATAGGCAATGCCTGTTGTCTAATCCATTTATATTTATACATAACAAATTACTGTTTTAATTTAATTATACAGATGTAAGAAACAGCACATCTAACAATGGAAGCTCCACGACCCTCCATGTCGCAGAAAACATAAAAATTCTCTGAATTACGATATACATGGTGGAAAATTCATTGTCAACATTCTCACATGAAATCCAAAGAAAGACCGCGCGTACTCTGTTTATGACACAGATTCGGATGACTGACATATTTATGAGTAATCACACAACTTCAAAGTAAAACGTTCTAAAATGTAATTTTTTTCTTATTTAAAAATGATCTTACGAAAATATTAACAGTTGTGAAGGAGAAACTTCAAACGTACTGTGCGACTACATATGCCAGATGTGGTGTAAATCAATTGTGGATTCTAAAATAAATTCTAAAGAACTTTTAGTACACTTGAAATCACAAAACTGTTCTCAAATCATTATCAAAACGTATGACTTTTCAACACTTTACACGACCATTCCTCACGATAAATTAAAGACTACTTTTTTTTTTACATCATAGACAGCTGCTTCTTTAACAAAAATGGAAAACTCAAATATTCCCATCTAGTGATCAGTAATCCAAACAATTATTTTGTTAAACACCACTCTGATTCCACGCACAAGTACTCTAAAGTTGAAATAAAAAATATACTGGAGTTCCTCTTTGACAATATCTTTATGGTCTTTAGTGATCATGTCTTCCAACAGTCTGTTGGAATCCCTATGGGCACGAATTGTGTTCCTTTGTTAGCTGACCTGTTTTTATATTCCTATGCAGCAGAATCTATTCAAAAACGTCTACGTGAGAAGAAAACTCTCTTGCTGTGGCGTTCAATTCGACATTTAGATATATCGACGACGTATTATCTATTGACAATAATAATTTTCATTCATATCACAGTCGATTCAATATATCCCAGTGAACTCGAAATAAAAGACACCACAGAGTCGTTCACTTCTGTTTCATACTTAGATATTTTATTGAAAGAAGATATTAACGGCAAACTAACAACTCAACTTTATGACAAACGGGATGATTTCAGCTTCTCCATCGTCAACTTCCCATATTTATGTAGCAACATTCCATTATGACCTGCATATGGTGTTTATATATCTCAACTGATTCGATACGCAAGAGCTTGTACTGCGTATGGTCATTTTTTAAATCGAGGCAAGCTACTGACAAACCAGTTGATGGTACAGGGGTTTCAACAGTCTCGATTGAAGTCAGCATTTCGCAAATTGATTCGATACGCAAGGGCTTATTTTGTGTATGGTGAGTTTTTAAATCGAGGCAGGCTACTGACAAACAAGATGATGGTGCAGGGGTCTTGTTTAAAGTCAGCATTTTGCAAATTCTATGGTCGTTATAACGATCTAGTTTGCCAATACAACCTATCATTGGATCAAATGCTGTCTGACGTGTATCATGCCGATTGTTAGGCTGTTTTTGGCACACTTATTTTGACTACGGATAACTCCGTTTACCTGATCAATATATAGGGCTCACGGCGGGTGTGACCGGTCCACAGGGGATGCTTACTCCTCCTAGACACCTGATCCCACCTCTGGTATATCCAGGGTCCTTGTTTACCCAACTCTATATTTTGTATTGCTTATAGGAGTTATGAGATTGATCAATGTTCGTTATCTTCACCTTTCATGAATTTAACATTGTGGCAGTAAATATTCATTTTTATTTATATTTCCAAACGAACGATTTTTAGCGGCGTGATGTTATCGTTGCGAATGTAGTTCGGGTGAAGATAAACAAAACAGGATATTTTGGAAATACGAATTCAATGGTCTGTTGGGATAAGATGTGTGATAAAAAGAACCCCCATGGTTTGTGGTTGAAAATGATTACGATTTGTGTTTTTCTATCACCGAGCATTGGCAAGGGAATAGAAAACATACAACGAGTTTGATAATCATATCCAGCCATAAACCATGGAAAATCCTATAAATATGACATTTTCAACTATACACGACGTTTTGTGTATTCACTTGCTGTTTAAAAACAAACATCCTCGCTTTCAATTGTTTGGGGTTTTACCACCTCTATGTAAGGGCTACAAATTCCGGCTCATGTTAGGCGCTCTACGTACAAAAATGTACCGTTTTTAATGGTGTCAACATCAGCCGTGACCACAGGTTGTAGGTCCTAATGTAATGGAACATACTTCTGATAACGAAGCGAAGACAAGCGTAAAGGTCTTGTTGGTATTTGCATTTCTAAGATAATTCTCTATTGTAAGTTTTCGATGGGATTTTAAAAAAATTATTTTTCCACAGGATATTTTTCAAAGGTGTATTTCTCATTTATCAGGAGATTCACCTGTGACAAAGGTGGTTTTTAGGCAGTAGATGATAGACTATTTGGTGACAATTTAGTAAAAGAATGAGAAAGGCTGGTGCCGGTTTGTCAATTGAAACTTTACAGATTAACTCAAGAACATGCTAAGATATTGAACTGCTAGCTGTTATACCTTCGCTAAGTTAGATATATTTTCAGATCACATAATATCAATCAACTTCTGGAACTTTCTAGTCAGCAATGTAAGCTGTTTGATCACCTATGCACTCTATACATGATTTTACGTCTTAAGATAATGTGTCATTATACCATATATACGTACATACACGTGTACATATACACAGGCGTACCTACATTATGTCGCCGTAGCTCAGTTGTTAAAGTTTCCTTCGTGGGAGGTCGTGGGCTGGGATTTCGCTCGTGTCTCGGCCGCGTCAACCTTAGTGAAACGCTTGGTATTTAAGGATGTATGATACATCAGAGAAATTTGATATGGATGAAATGTAGAAAATATGTACAAGAATAGTTTGAAATTGCAAACTTTCAAATTTACTTTATTTAGTCAAAAAATGCAGTTTTAGTGGAAAACAGTCTGGAAAAAATTTAAAACCCCTGCTGGACTCAAACACACGATCTACAGTTCAGCAGTCGACGTGCTAACCTACTGAGCTACTCAACAAATATTGCTGATATTTATATTTCTATCCATGTTTTAAAAGGAAGTCGGCCATTATGACGATGTAGAATACCTCCTTAAAAGCAAGAGTCGCGGCTAGTTCTGTTGAGACTTTTACAAATCGCGACAGGCGGAGAATAAAACTGTGGCCCTTCATCTACAGCTCAATATGAGTGGAAAAACTCTCGAAGGCAAACAACCATACATGTATGTACGTATATGCATTTATTAATATGAATTAATTTTCGCTTGATGTATACTTAAGTCTCAATATCATTACATGAATATAAAAATCTTATCATTCAGGTATCACTTTAACAATCGTTATCCAGTCGGTAACTCGTATGAATAACCGAATATTTCAAAGTCGTTTTTGTATGTCATCCTAATGACGTCTATGGTTTTGGAGCTCACAGATGTAAATGCCCTCGCCAGATGCCTCTGTCGTTGCTTGTCTGACATTGTCTCCGTCATATGAATTTTTCTAGTGGCTTTCAAACATGCCCTCACAATGCCGTCAATTTGATAAAAGTTTAGAGACCTAAATTCATGCACTGGACACGGAATGGAATCAGATATATATCCTTGAATCTGGAAAGATTTCCATAATCTTTTGATAAATTGTAAAAATGATATACACGAGGCTTTTCTAGCATATTCAGACATGACCTTGGTTATCTCTTTGATTGAGTTTTCTGTATGTTTTTCCTGAAGATTTTTCAAGAAATATTGTTTTAAATTTTGCGAAATGTTCAACTGATCAAGAATAAAATGAGCATCCTGGTTGAATGTTTCCTGTTTGCTGATGACGTTATACGGAACTGTGCACGAGGAACACAGAGCAGATATCGGCTGCCAGTGTGGTTCATTCAAGTAATAGACCAAAATAAATTTCAAAAATTCTTCGAAACTGACGGGTTGGTTGCAACGTTTCCCATTTCTTTTATTGATATCCATGGCAAGTTGCCAAAATCCAGGAAGAAATATTTTATCAATGTATGCCGAAAATAAACGAGAGTACGGGTTTCTTGTGACGTGAAATATGACGTCGGTAACAGCTGTATTTCTCCATGAAATTGTAGCCATGGTATAGGAATGCTGTAGAGATCGTTTTTTGCCAAATAGATCAGTTATGTTTTTTACGTTGTTCAGAGCTAAGAATATCTGCATCCAATAAGTGCTACCTCCCTTGGGAACCTTGCAATAATTGAGATTTTTCCAGTGGTAGAGCTTTGTTTTATCTGCAGGTCCTCTAGATTGATTCAACAAACTACACTGCCGTCGCAAATGAGAATTTCTTTCCCAGATCGTCAAACAATGTTTTCGCATGAAGCAGTTCCTTGACTGAATCGCCTTTACATCCCATAAAACTTCCCTTAGACTACCTATAAAAAGAAAAAAAATTATAAACCTATACCACTATTTACATTTACTTCAAACAAGAAGTATAATTTATAGTACTAAAATTATATACTCAAATTCTTGATTGGTTTTATATCACTTCTAACAATAACTGATGATAAATATATTTATGCGTGTAGCTTAAATTCAAAGGACAATTCTTTTCTCATTGCAACTTTTTTTCTCCCTTCATGTTCTCTTTGATTAATTATCATCGCTCATGAACAGTTCCGGTAATTCGGTACAGTTTGGAATTAACTTTATAAAACCAGTTTAGAAATTTATCCAATCTAATTAACATCAGACTTCTTATATAGCGATTGTGAGCGTATCCTAGGATCTGATTTCAATTAGATTGGAAATTTATCAAGCCAATATTCTTGAAATAACCCGGTATAATTTGTTTGATAGAAATTGGTAACTAAATTTATATTGGATTAATTTCTCTTGTGCCATTCCTTTTGTTGTAAAGAATAAAATACGAGTATGTTGAAACCAATATGCATGTAATATAGAAACTGTTGTTATGTTTATCAAACCACGTTGATTTCTCTTATCATTTTATTCCGTGGGGGTCCGGGTTAGAATAGGTCCTCAGCACCTCCTTGCTTGTCGTTAGAGGCGACTAAATGGGGCGGTCCTTCGGATGAGACCGCAATAACCGAGGTCCTGTGTCACAGCAGGTGTGGCACGATAAAGATCCCTCTCTGCTCAATGGCTATAAGCACCGAGCATAGACCTAAATTTTGCAGCCCTTCACCGGCAGTGGTGACGTCTCCATATGAGTGAAATATTCTCGAGAGGGACGTTAAACAATCACTGGTATTAAACTGATGATAGTAACGATCGTTTAATATTCTCGAGAGGGACGTTAAACAATATTCAATCAATCAATCTTATCTTACTAAAATGTATGATAGATTTATATTTATTATAGTGAGTTGGGCCACGTCTCGTTGACAGATCTGATGAGCCGCGTCTGACAACGAGACGTAATCCTGATTACTGTAGTAATCATGCGAACGCCTACAAAATATACAAGAGGCCCACAGGCCTTTTCGGCCATCTGGTTAGTAGTGCCAAGGGCTATTAAATTCTGTTCTGCATATCTAAGCTAAATTCTAATATTTAGCAACAGTATAAAACAAGATGTGTTCTTAAAACTGAAATGCCCTAAAGGCATTACATAATGTAATATATAGAACATTAACACGATATGACTAATTTGGACCCGTCCTCGAGACAAATCCCTAAGGTTGCAGCATTCATAATTTTGGTACATCCTATCCCACTTTTCCTAGATATGCTGTTAGTTTTTATACCATAACAGTTTTTCAATGATAAAGACAATAATCACAATATAATGATTTTGGTCCCACCCTGAAACCAAAACTGTTACCGTCTGGGATCATGAAATTTACAATTTTGGTAAAGGTCGACCTCCTTCTAAATATCTATTTAGTTTGAATTTAGTATCAATAGCATTAAACAAGATATTTAGATATTTTACACATATATAATACTAAGTTTTGGCCCCACCCTGGGGTCAGAAACTCTACCCCAGGGATCCTAACATTTACAACTTTTGTAGAGACCTACTTGCTCTACATCACTCTGCATGTATTTTTTCTTACACATGTGCGAGTGTAGTGAAGATTTTTGAAAATTTGTCAATTTTTGGCAGGTTTTGCCCCGTCCCTAAGGCCACATGTCCCCCTTGTCCAAAAATGCTTCATACCAAATTGAAAAGAATTGGAATGGTAGTTATCAAGAAGAGGTTAAAAATGTTCAATTGTTGACGGACGACGCAGACAAATACAATAGGTCACCTGAGTTTTCTAATAATCAATCAATCAACTTCATTAATTTAGTCATTTTCTTTTACATTTTGAAATGATTTTTTTCCCCTCACAGACTACTGCATAAGTATAGGAGAGGGTATAATGGAAGCATCAGCCCATTTGTCTGTGTGCCCATCTGTCTGTTGATAATTTTATTAATAAAAGATGTTTCCTTCACTGGTTCATGATTTTGTCTGGTGCCATATTCATGCATTCAAATCACTGATTGTAATTTGAATATTATTGTTTCTATGATATAATCTGTAATATATGTGTCTTTGTTAGTAATTGTTATTGTGCAAATAAATCATTGTCATTGTATGTTGAATAGTAGTTATTCGTGAAGAAATATTCAAAAGTTATATAATAGATATCTTAATATTCTGAGTAACAATCTACTGCAGAATATGTATTATTGCATTTACATGCAAGGTGAAGATAACGAACAGTGATCAATCTCATAACTCCTATAAGTTTACATCATTTACATCAATTGCTCTCAAGAAAGCAGAATTCTTCTTCACGTAAAAAGGATGTGTTTATTCTTCAATGAGCACAAATTCCTATTTCCCACCATCCATTGAATGTGCTGGAGACATTAGTCCCGCTGGGACACTTCTGGTTCATACAGACAACTCAAGCAAATTAGCTGCACGTAATATCATCAGTAGGTTTTAACTCAAAACCGTTATCTTACATTTTTCACTTAAAACACTGGACTCGTTTGTTTTCAATGACGTGTCGGGCATATTGTAGATCCACGTGATGTAGAAGTGTTAGCAGAGGTGCAAGTCTCGTTTCTGTAACGCGCCCTCTGGGGGAGAGACTGCCTGTCGGGCCTTAAAGATTTATAGCCCAAAATTCTTTTAACGATGTTGAAATAAAGTAATAAGACGTCTATAGCTAGGCTCAAATTGATTTCTCTCCGTACTTTCTTTCTGTAGGGGAGGAAGGGGTGATAAAAATTTAATGGGCTGATGGGGCAAAATGACCTTCAAAATCGTCAAGTATTGTAGACATTTTAGGTGGTATGAATGCAATTCTGATATTTCATTTCTTTTTTAGATTTTCAGAATGATTATGGTATTTCATTAATCAAATTATCATAAAAAATGGTGTTTCATAGTTAATGCTGTTATTTTTCAGTTGCAAACCATAACGAATTTGTAGTAATGTTAAACGAGTCGTATGTTTCATTCAACAAAAGGTTTTAAATTCATTGATTTGTTTAAAAATGAAATTATCAATTGATATCTTTAAAAGTTTCTTTGAAAGCCAAAAATCGAAATAAATTATGAAGTTCACAAACAAGTTAAGTATTTCACATAATAGTTCACCATTTGAGCTATAAGTGACTATTGTATATCAACGACAGCCAAAACTTTTGTTCTAAGCTGACAGGGCATAATCACTTGTACGACATCCAGTGGGACTAATAAACAATGTGTATATTGTTATTATTGTACATTTATAAAGCGCTGTATCTAATTAAGACAATTACCCTAAAGTGCTTTAAGTGTAAAACAAACTTTTAAAAAAGAACAATAAATATTTAGAAAAGGGCATAAAATAATACTAAAACTGAGGTGGTTAATATCTGTATGGATAGATCATATAATATAGTAACTAACCTGGTGAGGTTACATCATACTTCCGAAAATATGAACCCACGAAAATAACTACACCCACCGACGTTATAATCAAACCACGTAAGAATATTCTCCAGCTAGATGCAGACATACTCGGTTAAATAGGGGTGCAGTTGAAATACAAAAACTGCTTGAAAGGCAATGTACCATCTGCCACTTAAATAAAATACCCTGTTACTTTGACTAATCAATGTATAGATTGACCCGAAAACCGTTACCCGGCTTATTTTAAAGATACGGAGAGGGAAAAAAAAGAAGAATCCCGATGAACTGTGAACATGATAGAGAGAGAGAGAGAGAGAGAGAGAGAGAGAGAGAGAGAGAGAGAGAAGTGACATTTACAGTCGACAGCTGTGTAGAACGTGTATATATATATATATATATATATATATATGTATGTCTTTATTACATTTTCAACAGTGCTTTACTATTATTCATCCATTGGATAAAAAGGATATTTCAACTGATAGTGACGTCATGTTGTGAACCTTTAAGACTTGAAATAAGCAAAGAAAATGTAATAAACAGAAACTCCAATGCTTTGCAGTTGGATCTGGAATTTATTTCACTCGTAAGACAGGATTTAAAAAATATTTTCACTTGTGCTTTGCACTCGTCTCGGGGAAAATATAAGAAAAACTGACTGTCTTATTCGTGAAATAAATTCCATATCCAACTACAAAGCATTGAATATCCTCCATTAATTGATTATTGACCACAGTATACAAATATATGTCTTGATGTTTGTTTGATTATGAAATACAAAGGAGATATTTACAATGTATAACATTTGAAAGAACAGACTGCTTTTGCAGTCTGTTTTATAAACATTGCTCACGTTTAAACAGTCTTTATGTTTGTTAAATATATTTTCATCTAATTAATTTTTAGATCCGGGTTAGAATGAGTCACTTGTCGTAATAGGTGACTAAATGGGGCGATCTTTCGGATGAGATCGCAAAAAACGACTCCCTGCACAATGGCCATAAGCCCGTGCATAGGCCTAGATTTCGCAGCCCTTTAACCGGCAATGGCGACGTCTCCACATGAGTGAAAGATTCTCGAGAGGGACGTTAAGCAATGTACATTATACACTCAATCAAGTTAATTTATAAGTGAGTACACTATTAATTATGTAAGAATAAGGGTGCTTATCAGACCTCGCTCAAACTAACACATTCACTCACATATAATGAAACACCTTAACAGCATACTGTAAACGTATTATATTTGGCGTGTACGATATTTGGCGGAAATCGTTTTTTAACAAGTTAGCGTAGAT
Source organism: Ostrea edulis (assembly GCF_947568905.1). NCBI lineage: Eukaryota > Metazoa > Mollusca > Bivalvia > Ostreida > Ostreidae > Ostrea > Ostrea edulis. Next base: position 71,038,551 of record NC_079165.1, on the reverse strand, counting down.
TTGATTTAGCGCATTCCTGAATTACTTTAAACATCTAGATTTAGGGATGGCATTTAGCGATGTACTTGATTTAGCGGAAACTGCGTTCCGCCAAAAGCACTAAATAGAATACACAGCCAAATGTAATACATTTACAGTATTTGTAACGAATCTGACATTTTCTTCCATTTCTATATACATTGACCCACTTCCCAGTTTCAATATGTAACTTATTAAATTTTTTTTTTGACTCAAAACTTGAACCATCTCATTTTCTTAAAGACATTTAATCACTATGATCATTTTGGCCCCACCCTGATACGAAAAAACACCTACCCCTGGGATCAGGGATGGGGTCAAAGTAATTCCACCCTCCTGGATGTCATAAGATTTTGCAAAATCAAAGATTTATTTCGATTTATGCATGATAGGAACATAAATTTTGTTGGAGTCTTTTCCTATAGTTATTGTAAAAAATCTTGCTAAAAATGAAATATTTCAAAAGTCTAAGTTATAGATGAATAATCAATGATACGTTTCAAAATATTGAATCCAAGGGCAATAACTCAGTTTCTATTGATTTCTTTATCAAGTCTATTATGCGATGATTTCCTTTATTTCTTACAGATATTTTGTATATTTTTGTGAAGATACAGTTTCATGAAATTGTTATGAATGTTACTATATCATCATAACCAGTTTGTATGAAATTTTAATAACGCTATTCAAGGAAATTTGCAATTTTCTGACGGCGATATATGATTCTGTTTATGTACGTCTCATATCTTAAAAAGTGTGATGACCTATGTATTTTATTTGATAATTTGTTAGTTTTAACTCTAATGAATGGAAATGAATTCACATTTTAACTTTGTATCAGATAAAACTCCGAGTATGGCACAATTACTGAAGTTTATTTCAAAATGTCTTGGGAGACTTGGCCGCGAAGCCTGCTTGGATTCATTTTCAAACGTTTTAGGAATTCTGATAAAAATTTAACTTTGAAATTTCCAGATGCATTTTCTGGGACATGAAATTCATCCAGTACATTCAGGCCATGGTTAGTTCTGAATGTAATATCGAATGAAGTGAACACTTACTGGTGTCCTTTTTTTTTTTATCTACCTGTGCATATTTAGAAGTTCACACATAAACAAAATTAGCCCTTAATTTTATATATAGCCCTGGGTACTGTGGCCATGATGCAGCAAGCATATAGACATGATGAGACATCTACATTTTGTAGGCATTGCGTAAATAACAGTGACAAACAGTCTAACACCATTATTATCCTTCCACCAATTTCAATAATCGACTTTTTGGAATGTATTTAAATACATTCATTTAATTGTAATTGAAAGCAAAGTTAATTACCAATACATCCAATTACTTTATTTAAATTCAGCTAATTATAATACATTTTTCAATTACCCCATCCCTGCCTGGGATTAGGAAATTTAGAATTTTGGTAAAGGGTTACCAGCTGCTTCTAAATATTCATTTAGTTTCAATAGCATTAAAGAAAATGGTTTTTATAAATTTTTACACAAAACACTATATGCCAAGTTACTTTTTAAAGCACTGTACAGATTCGCGGTTGAAAAATTATCACATGTATGCAAGCATAATCAGAACCTCTCATTTAATTTACAAGTAGTTTTTCTTAGAAGAAGATTTTGAAAATTTGTCAACCATTGACAGTTTTTGCTCCGTCTCTAAAGCCCCGGCTACTTTAAAACATGGCTACGTCAACAAACGAAATCATGTGAAGCTGTGAGTTTTCGGGTCGTACGGAGTTTAATGAAATATTCGAAGGCATATTTGGACAGCCATATAGTGAGAAAATGTGTTAGGAGTATTTTGATATTAAATTTATGAGACGGCGATGCAACAATGCAGCGATATAAGGCCTCAACCGTGCGCATTTTTTCTGCGCCGTAAATCAAAGGTTTTTATAAGGGGTGTGGCTCTTTGTTCAGTGAGCAACATCTACATTACATGCTTTTAAAATAAACACTATAGGTCATAAAGGACCGATATGCTGCTCTGATAAATATATCATAGGTAGCGCTTAGACGAAATATCCGGTTGCGTTACACGACAGTAAGCGTAGCATACGGTATTTCAGACAGAGCTAGATGAAGTGTTAGTCTTTGTTTATCAGTCGTTCAGTTTATCAATGTCGTATATTACATCTGTAATGCTTCAATATGGCTTTGCTTTGGGAAATATACTTGCTCTTGTGGAACTGGTATTTCGCTGACTTCCTTAATTATCGTTATAATGTAATTACAGTACCACATATAATGTAACTACGGAATGACAAATGTACATTGTTATAATTACCACATCTATAGTGACTGTACAGCGTGTATATTATATAATAAACAAATGGCGTTCTACAGTATACTAGTGCATTTCTATTCGTTTGAATTGGTGAATTAGAATAGAATTATTTCCTCTTGAATTGAGATACTATGGAGCTTTTCGCGCTTTTGTTTTTGTTTGGGTCATTCGATGTGTTAGCGCTCAATCAGTGAATACGTAATTGTGAAAGGGGTCTCGACCCGACGAAGTATCTTTTGAAACAAATTCTTGATACCATCAATGAATCTCTACCCAGATTTGTCGTTCCTTGCTCTCACACACACCTCTGTCAACGTCTCGAGGGTTTTACAAGATTCTTGTAAAATGGCACGTATGCGCAAATAAAGTAAGGTTTCGACTTCAGTTACAAAAATATACGTAAATAAATAAATACTGAGCAGATGTTAAGTCTATTTGGGACACAAGAAGCATGGGTTGAAACGCGGATATTGGGTTGTTCTATTGCACCAGGCCTATAGATAGGTACATGTAGAATGCATAGTAATGGGGAAAACTACAAATAGTTGCTTGTCCTACATTTCCCAATATTATATAAAGTACATAGTTCTTAGTTTTAATAGCTGTAAAAATGTGGATTTACATGTGGAATAACATTTCTGATTTTGAAGCGGTGACAGAGGTAGATGTGAGTGTAAGGAACGATAACTCTGGGTAGAGATTGACCATCGATTTCATTCATGAACTGAAAACTCATGTGACCAGTGAAATGTCCGATTTAGAAAAAGAGGTGGCGCAAGCGAAGAAGTGTGAAAATTTATCGGAGCTGTATCCGATGTTAATGTTAAATATTTACTGTTACACTTTTTGCGTTTGAATGTTGAATATTTACTGTTACTTTTTTTTTTATTGTAAACATGTGTAAGTCAAAATAATGTTAGGTTATATGTCGTATTTTGGATACCTATTTTTGAGTTGAGAGGATCGTATTTGTATGTGATCGAGTGTATGCTTTTGACACTTGCCCTACTTTTAACATGTATAACTATATGAAGTTTGTGTGTTGTTTTCTCATTCGATATTAATTTTGACCTATGAACAATAATGTTTTTAAGTCAGCGTTGCTTTTATCACGCGTTTATTTTATCAGAATGTTGTTTTATCAGTGAAATAGCCCTGGGAATTTGAGGACAGATCTATTTCAGAATCGAGTGTGAATTGAATTCGGTTACCTTCAAAACGCCACTTTACGAAAGCGTCAGACTTAAACTTCTGTAACGGACCCGAGTTGATGGTTTCTACACAAGTTCGTTGGTAATTAGCGAAGCGGGAATTACCCGCGTAATTACTCTGTTAATTTGCGAGAATAACCCGCACATTGGTAATTAGCGAAACGGAAATTACCCGCGTAATTACTCTGTAAATTAGCGAGAATAACTACAAACAGATAGCTCGTAATTAATTGATATAAATAACTACATGAGACGGGAATCATCCAGACTCATACATAAAGCTCAACCTTTGACAGTATTAAATAAGGGGGGGGGGGGGGGGGGGACTTGACTAACACTAGATAGAAATAATCCGTCTAGTGTAAACACTCTAGAATTACCAGAATGTACTACTAACTTAAAAGAAAGTCTAACTAAAATATTCTGATAAATAAAATAATGGAATTATTTAGGAATTGTCAATTAAGCTAGAATAGCAGACTTTCCCCCAATTATTTACTGATCAGCTACTATAAAATCCCATAAGATTTCCTTCAAATGTATAAAGTTATTGAACAAACCTTATTTATATTACAAATAGACCAAGAGAATAACCCTCAGTCAATTGTAATTTCTTAACATAAATCCTAAGTAAGATCAGGAATTACCCGATCTTACCAGGCCTGCCGTACTTACAATATTACTTTCAGTTATACATAGTATTTATAGAGTTCGGGAATAACCCAAGTTAGGGTTAGGGTTAGGTAAATGTATAAAAAAAAATCTAATAAAGAAAATCCCAATGAAATGAATTAATATCCCTATTGACAATAATAAGCAGGACTACGCTATAGAGCTTCTATCCTTTTTGTCTGACAAAGTAAAGCGTAGAAATAAATTGGTAAAAATTGATGACACATATGAAAGGTGTTCGGATTCTTTGCGAAATTACGAATCAAATACCCGTTGCAAGCGATTCCGAGGACGAGAGTCGCAATAACAGAGCTGAAAATCGTGCCTTAAAGAAATGGAAGCTCGGCAAGAGAATGAACGGAGCCAAAAAATGAATGTTGGTAATATTCAAGCTACTGCTCCTGGTACGCAGTTTGTTTTTGTTCCCCACAGTTCAACACAATGCAACAGTTCGCTGCCTATCCAATAGCTTCTCGGGGATCCGGGGAGGTCCCGGAGCTTGCTTTGCCTGTGGCTTATTTAGTCACTGCTGGAGAACCAATTGTCCCACCGTCAAGCAGTAAGTATCTAACACTTCATCAACAGCAGCAAAGGCCAAGAGTAACTGAATATGTAAATGATGAGTATTTTCAATATGAACAAGGTACTGCTGACATACTTATTAAAAACAGGCTTAAGAGTTATCCACAGTTGGAGAAATATGAATGCTTAATATCCTTAATGAGCCGTTCCTAGCAAAAAGGGCCCTTAAGTATATTAGTTCTAAAGTATGAACTATAGATAAAATCCCTCAAAATAGAGCAATGTTGATTGTCGTTGAAATATTAGTCAATCAAAGATGACAACCAACTCGTGATTGGTAATCATGACCTTTTTCTTTACAAGTATGCAGGAAAAAAATGATCACATTTTTTCATTATGACGTTTTTGAAAAAAAATTTTTTTTGGATAAGGGTCCTTTTTGCTAGGAACGGCTCCTTTCATACTTGATATTATAGAAAACGGCTACAAAATATCATTCTACTCGACCCCCACCTGAGGCCTCTTTACCAACAATCGATCTTCACCCTGCATGGCGATTTCTCGGAGGTCGCTCTATATATATATGGCTTGTTGATCGGAGGTTTAATTATACCGTGGAGTGTTCGAGTAGACATACTGGGTTAATCCGCTTACTATATCAGTACAGAACAGTGGCAATGTATTTAGTCTAATATACACTTTCGTGAATGCGACCCTTTTGCTTACAAGACAACAAACGTAACTTTGGTATAAGCCAGACAGCTTGTCTGGCAGCCGGCGTTTAATAGTTTTGTAACAAATACACTACATGACAACTGACTTGAACAAGCTTATGCAAGTACTGAATTAAATAACAAAATGTCATAACACCTACCTCGATCTGACAAATTTGACATCTTGACAGATTTCCTAATGATCCCGCTTTCCTCCATCTGGGATATAATTTTCTCTCCTTTATTTTGCAAAGGCAAGGGGTACCCTTCTTGGTGGCTGATTGATTGGTTTTGTGTCTCCCGTATCTATGTTGTATTTAACTACCATCAGTTAAACCTAAATCCGATTAGAATCGGACCTAGAGAAAATTTCAATAAAATACTAGTATCCTTGATTATCTGTTTTTCTTCTGGGTTCTTATCGTTAGCTGCATTGGCAAACAGGTCTTGTAAATGTTCTGGAATGATGCTTGAAGTATCTTCAAATGGTGCTTACTTGTCGAAGGGTCGATTCAGTAGTGAGGTCCAAAGACTTATCTCTTTTCTAAGTCTTCGGATCTGTCAATCCATGTCTCTTGGTAAATTTGGACGGTCTTGTTAAAGGGATTCATTATTCTTACCTTACTAGCAACCTCTTCTGTAGTGTCCACTATGCATTAGCCATTATTAGTGAATCTTTCTCCAAGAAATGTAGACCAGGTTCTAAAAGTCATTGGGGCGAGTTGCTTCCCATCTCATCGCGCTGTACATAAGACATCTATTATCTTCTCACTGAGTGGTGGAATCATTAGCTAGCATTGATGAGGTCGACTCTATATAGAATACACTGCAATGTGTCAAGTCCTAGTTCTATTGTACTTGCATTCAAATAGATTGCTGCTTCTCCTATGCCGTTGTTTATAAGGAAATCAATTCTAAGCAACCCATCATCCTAAATATCTTCAACTATAAACTCAAAACACAATTCAACACTATTACGTTTAATATTGAACAGATCCTTTCCAAAGTTGACAAACGTCGATACCCATATGTTTTCGTACGTGTCCGAGGTGGTATCTGGAGATGATGCAGATATTCTGATCTTAGTGATCGTGTGAGATTGTAAACTGTAAGGATATCCTTTATGTAAACTGGAGATAGGTTGTTGAGAGATTTAAAAGTATGAAGAAGGATCTTATATTGAATTCTGTATTTAACTGGGAGCCAGTGAAGATCTATCAGAACAGGAGTAATATGGTCGGATTGTTTTTAGCGTGTTATTAATCTTGCAGCTGTTTTGTGCCCTCTGAAGTTTGCTGGTGTGTTGAGAATTTTGTGTGAATAATATTCCTTTTTAAACTGAGTTAAGGATTTGCTGTATGTTCGAACTGACTCCATATATATTTGATGGTGTACATTCAAACGTGTTTGTCGCCATGTGCGTTCTGTTTTTCGCTTAGTTCGTTTTAGCATATAAAGTTCCTCTGTAAACCACTGTGAATTATGCCTAACGATCGCAATAGTGCGTGGTCATTGATCACATCACGGATATCCTTATTATAAAGGCCAACCATGTCTTCGATTGGAATATCGCTCTTTATTTTGATAACTGAGACTCAATGTCCAGGCAAAACTTGTTGAAAAACTTATTGTAAACATCTTTACAGTCTCTAAAACACCCCTTAGATAAATTATTTCAGTCTATTGAAAGGAAGTTTCGCAGCTTGGACGCAACTCTCTGGCACCGTGGCTCTGTCAGGTAAAACGTCTAGTTCCTGATCTTGGATCCCTTCTCCTTGACCCACTTCATTCGATATTTCTGTGATAATGACTTCTTTTCCGTTATGCCCTCTGGAATGATCTTGATTCCCCGAGTCCTTCATCTCAACTGTACCTGAACCTCTAACACAAGAGCTCTCCTCAGCCAGATCTGCGACTTCCTCATTTCATCCGCCCCCTTCGCTATAATGACTTCCATAACATTATCCCCATTTAAGTGACCTTGGGTCCATGTAAAGTAAAGGTAAAGTAAATTTTATTTAAAGTCGGCACTATATACATCAACAAATTAAAAAGCTCTGTAGAGCTTTTAACTGACTACCACATATATGAAAGACACATAGCACGCATGTACACATATACACAAACATACATGTATCACAGATTAACAAAAGAATACAAAATAAAAACAACACATTTCATGCAAGAATATACAGATACGAAAGCATAAGATTTAGAGGAAGAAACAAAATACTACAAGCAAGAGTTGATGTATATAAAAATTATCATTAAAATTCAAGCTAATTCGCAATGTTTTTTGCAAATACTGCAAAACGTACAAGTATTTCAAATAGAAAGCTGGATAAATAGTATAAAAATTTAATGAAAATAATTTGAATATAATTAAAATCAATAATGGTAGTAAATTAGTCATCATGAGTCATCAGGCTGAGCTCCCGTCCTTTCTTTAACACCTTCAAAAGAAATGAAATAAGCATCATAATAATTACAATTTCCACTTGTCAATTTAGATTCCCTCACTTGGGGTATGCTCATTGCCTACTGAGCAGACCCTGTGTATTTTAATTATGTGCCCCATTCGGTGTAAACTCTCTTACATTGATATTAGGTACTGGTTTAGAATAACTATACTAATGACATCGATATTTTATATAGGCCTTCCTATGACCACGCCTTGTACGTGTCTTACTGCGCATAGGCAATCGAACACGTTCCTAACATACGTTTTCCTGCTATTCTTCAAAACGCCGGACAGTACATTATAGTTATATACCAACACGTGTTTCCATCGAACACGTGTTTATTTACACCGGACCTAGTAATGTCAAGTGAAGTGTATTTATATCTAAATACCTGTCAGACAGGTACATGTATGTAAATATATTCACAAGCTCTGGCGTGCGTAACATTTTCCCGCATTCGAAAGTTTCTCGATCACTGCAGTCAGACGTATACCCACCCGCCTACGAAGGGAAGACCAATTATGTATAATTATGCAATTTTTTAAAAACTGGCACACTGATTTTGACTACGGATAACTCCGTTTACCTGATCAAGATATAGGGCTCGGCAGGTGTGACCGGTCGACAGGAGTTGATTATTCCTACTAAGTACCTGATCTCGGCTCTGGTATATTCAGGGTCCGTGTTTGCCCAACTCTCTATTATGTATTGCTTACAAGAGTTCGTTATCTTCACCTTTCATACACAAACTTTGGGTTTCTCGTGGTAAATCGATAGCAGACGCAAGTACATGTATTTCAGGTCTTAGTGTAATGTTCAGCATGTTACATACATGAAGGTCAGAAGGCAAGAATGCACTAATATACTTAGACGATGGGTTTTGATGTTATTCTAATTTTGATGAACTGATTCACGATTTTCCCCAAAATTTTCTTTTTTACTTTTAATGATCAAAATCTACTGTCTAATGCGTTTAAAAGAGTTCACATAAAAATTAAGGTTATACATTATCAAAGAAGCTCATTTTAGAGAGTTTATTATTTGTTTTGTAAACAAAGATTGTGGTATGTTATTGTTTATGCAATTTTCAAAAGAAATGGATATCGATCTAAGTTTATTATATCTTTCACATTTCGTAGCAGTTTTGGGGTAAATGTGTCATCTAAAAGTTTAAATTTGTGACTATGCAAAATAAAGATGCTTTATATTTCAAAATCAATATTTCACTTGTTTGTTTGTATACATAAAAAGACTCGAGTCTTTGTTTACATGACACAGATTTAAGGCTAAAATATTGCTTTAATTCTTGCATTCAGAAGGTCAAAATTTTGGCTGTCAATATTAAATGAGTTATATTTTTAATGTTTACCATCAAAAATGAAAAATAGTTTTATCAAAAATCGTGAACCAGCCCCTGATATGATAGTGGATTTATTATTAAAACTGCCCAAAATTGACCGATTTTCAAAAATATTTTTCTCAAGAACCGCACACGTGTAAGAAAAACTAAATAAATGGTAATGGCGAGCAGAAAGGCCTCTACCAAAATTGAAAATGTCATGATCCCCGGGGTAGGGGTTCTGACCCCAGGGTGGGGCCAAACTTGTTATATAGTGTTTATGTGTAAAACACTTAAATAACATCTTTAGTACTGTTGAAACTAAATGGATAGAGCAGATAGTCTTTTACCAAAATTGTAAATTTGATGATCCCCAGAGTAAGGGTTCTGACCCCAGGGTGGGGCCAAACTTAGTATATAGAATTTATATGTAAGTTTGCTGATACTGTATAAAATCTAAATGCACAATTAGGAATAACAGAAAAGGATATACAAAAAAAAAATGGTGAATTTCAATCAAAACCCAGGGTTATGACTTTAGGATGAGTTCAAATTAGTCATATCTTTTGATGTTTTAATGTTAATACACCTATTATTTAAAGCCTTTCATCAGTGGATGCACTTTTCAATGGAAGTGAAGTTTTAAGAACACATCTTGTTTTATACTGTTGCTGAATATTAGAATTTAGCTTAGATATTCAAAACAGAATTTTTTTTTCTAGATTTCATAGCCCTGTTTGTTTTTATGCCCGCGAGATCGAAGATCGGGGGGCATATTGTTTTTGTCCTGTCTGTCATTCTGTAATTCTGTCATTCTGTCTGAAACTTTAACCTTGCTAATAACTTTTGAACAGTAAGTGATAGAGCTTTGATATTTCACATGAGTATTTCTTGTGACAAGACCTTTCCGTTACCTTTTGACCTTGACATTTGACCTACTTTTTTTTTTTTTTTTTTTTTTTTTTTTTTTTTTTTTTACATTTATCATAACTTCTAAATGGTAAATATTAGAGCTTTAATAGTGTACATGAGCATTTCTTTTGACAAAATCTCTCTACAGGTACCAAGATATTTGCCCCTGTGACCTTAGCCATCTTCGGAATTGGCCATTATCGGGGGCATTTGTGTTTCACAAACACATCTTGTTTTTTTTTTTTTGGTGTGAAATTATTTGTATCGATCGTTTTGTTTGTCGATCATCGTAGCTCAGTGGTTAAAGCATTGGTTTGGTGAACTGCAGATCTCAACTTCAAATCCGCCAGAGTCTTTTCTTCATATGTGTTGAAATAAAGTTTTGAAAAGCATGGTTTTTTTTAAATCCAATTTTGCATATTTTCTGCCTTTTTGATATGTATACTTTATAATATATCTTCATATCTTTTATGATTAATCAATTCGTACTGATTTGAGAAACTATTTCACGGTGTAGTGAGCCACCTTAACACTTCTTCATTTAGCTTCTCTACTTATGCTCGGGATGTGTTGGTGTGGGTGGAGGTGGGGTGTACAATGAGGAATATATAGCATTCATTGTACAATAAGGTAATTTATGAAACATATGCTAATTCAGGGACCACCTATACATTTCAGAAAACTTTGAAGTCATCAGTTGGATACATAAGGAGTATTTCTACATGCATTACGGGATCAACTTTTGAAAACAGAAAAATTACGACCTGAATGAAAGGTGAAGATAACGAACAGTGATCAATCTTATAACTATTTAAAGACAAATCCCCGAAAAAGGGGGACACAACTAAGTACTCCCCTCGAGTTACAGAGACGAAATCAATGGGGTCAGAAATGAGAAAATGTGCATGGTATCGTCCTTAATGTTGAATTTTAAGGACATCGGTGAACACATGGAAGAGTAAGTCGTATTTTTACTTGAAATGAAAAGTACAATAAAGGGTTATTGATCATAGCCCAAGTGGTCAGATACCGAGAGACTGCGAACGGAAAAATTCTGGATTCACAGACGAAAGTTATTTGGCCCTCAAGATACGTATCAACAAACCCACTGACTTCACCAGGATGAATATGGGCGAAACCTTTACCAGAATCTGAGCTCCATTTACTCGTTTGATCATGTCCACAACTTCGTATTTTACTTCAAACTTTAAAACCCTGTGAGTTTTATACGCTAATCTAATAGATTACATAATACTAGTTTTCCTACGCATTACATAACGGAATAATCCATAAATGGACTTAGGCAATTATTAGAATAAAAATAAAACTCTATAATCAGGTCTTTTGTGATTCTACATCCTCCTAACATATGAACAGTGCGTGGATGCCTAATGATTAATTTACTTTTTAGACCGCTAATCCTTTGTTTTATGAGTTGGTCCACTTTGTTTGGTTCTGGTTAATTTTTGGGGAGGGGTTAACATTGCCCAATAAGAAATCTCACCGGGTATAAGTTAAATTTTTGCACTGATTACCACCATTTATTAACTTGTCCTATTTTGAGAATACTTGCGTCACTCATTCACTTCGCGCATTGGACGATAAGACGTCTCCTAGTTTGCTGCCTAGAAAATGTATCGATTAGTAAGCCAAACAATGCTTTTTCGTGCATCTTAACATTTACTTACGTAAAGCCTTTTCGTTTGTCCTGAGGAAGGGACAGTTTGTTTCAAAATTGTTGTCTTTGGCCATTATATAATGCTTTATATACTTTTTGATAGGGAATGGATTGCTGTTTTACTCACTAGTCTAATCCGTGCACATGGATTGTCTATTCGAGGGAAGGGATGTCAGGAACACGGATGGACAACCGAGGGGATGAATTTCTACATTGTGTAACCCGTTCAAAGGAACTAACAATAATCATGTATCTCGTTAAAATGCATACCGTTGTAGAGATAGGTTTTTTTCAATACGTTCACGAGGTCTAATTCTGTATATAAAGTTATGACGTCTGTAAATGTGAAATTACACGGAATAATACTCCTGAGAATCCCCGTCATTTGCGCTCCTGGAAATGTATAATGCAAATGTATTCGCTGCGGTTCTCTTCTACGATAATTTATTACATTTATCTACACAATCATTACCTCTTATTCCAAAAACAGCAACAGAAAATGGCTGGAAAGCTCGAGTTTCCTTTTTAGCTTTCTGATCGCCTGTTGTCCCTCTGTCTGTCCGTCCGTCTGTAAATTTTGTACATTTTTGACTTCTCTAGAACCACTGGGCCAATTCCAACCAAACTTGGCAAAAAACACCATTGGGTGAATGGCTTTAAAGTTTATTCAAAGAAATTGCCATGTCCCTTTTCAAGGGGAGATAATTGCAAAAACAGGGTGGGGTCATTTGAAAACATTCTTCTCAGAAGGACGTCCGTGACCAAGTGGTTAGCGCATCGCACTCAAAACCTCACGGCCTCTCACCTCTGGTCGGCGCGGGTTCGAATCCCGCTCGCGCCGGTGAGAAGGTTTCCCAGTTTACTTTCGGAAGGTCGTTGGTCTCCTCCCGGGTACATTGTATCTGGGTTCTCTCTTCCACCAATAAAAACTGGGCGCCACCATATAACTGAACAAGAGTACCGCAAACAGTACAATATACGCCTGTCGGACAGTGAACCTTTGACTAAATATCAGAGCAATATCTGTATCCGTAATGAAAAAAAGCCCGGAAAACTGTCTGACCTATTTTAAGTCCAAAAGTAGGTCAAGGATGGATCAATCCAGCTTAAATGCATACTGAACTTGTATCCCTCTGAGAGGAAGCCTTTGACTACATATCAGGGCAATATCTGTATCCGTAATAAACAAAAACCTGGAAACTGTTTGACCTAATTTTTTTCCAAAAAGTAGGTCAAGGATGGACCAATCCCGCTGAAATGCAAACTGAACTTGTATTCCTCCAAGAGGAAGCCCCCGACGAAATTTCAGGGCAATAACTATCCATAATGAAAAAAAAGTCCGGAAAAAGTCTGACCTATTTTTTCCAAAAAGTAGGTCAAGGATGGACCAATCCAGCTGAAATCTAAACTGAACTTGTATTCCTCCAAGAGGAAACCTCCGACTAAATTTCAGGGCAATATCTGTATCCATAATGAAAAAAACCCCGGAAAACTGTTTGACCCAATTTTAGTCTTATTGTAGGTCACGGACGGACCAATCCAGCTGAAATGCAAACTGAAGTTGTATTTCTCTGAAGGAAAGCTTATGTGTAAATTTTAGGGCAATATCTGTAACGAAAAAAAGTCCGGAAAACTGTATGACCTACTTATAGCCCCAAAGTAGGTCAACGATGGCCTAATCCAGCTGAAATACAAACTCACTCTTACAATTCTTGAGGGAGATATTATGACCTAATTTCAAAGTTGTATATGCATCGGTTACGGAAAAAAGTCCGGAAAACATGACCCGGGACGGACGCACGGGCAGCGCCATAACATAATACTAATGACGGGCGTATAAAAAATGCTGAGTGTGGCGGAAAACAGCAAAACAATCAATCAACTCAAGAACCACTAGGACAGAAGAGCTGAATTTAACATGAAAGGTTCCTGACATAGTGCCGAGTCAAGTTTTTTAAACCATGACCCCGGGGGCAAATTGAAGCCACAATAGGGTGCTAAAGTTTTACATGCAAATTTAAACGTACAATCTTTGTAAATCTTCTTCTCAAGAACCACTGGACCAGGAAAGTACAAAGAAGATGGGTGAACTTGACGAACAATAAGCCTATTCATGATTGGGCACCGGGTGCGAATCGGTAATTTAAAATCCGCATTATTAAAGGGTTTTTACTACGATTTTTATTGCTTGTAAATTTACATGAAAATGTGGTGTTTTGATTATTATTTTTTCGATATAAAGCGTGCTTTAGTGATTATTTTTTATCGAAAGTGCAAAAAGCCAGATATGCATATTCTCGTTAGAGATTTTCGCGCCAATAGTATGTGACGTCATACGTGTCAATCAAGCATGAAAACATTTAAACAAGTTGTGAACAGCACATACAGCAGGCTATTGATACAAAATGGAGAGATTCAACAGTTACAAGTTCCATTATATTGTGCTGTACAGTATATAGCTGTAATATTCAGCACAAAAAAGAAGAGTTTCTTTACTTTTACCAACGAGGCAAGTCGGAGAAATTTTGTGAGCTTAGGACTAAATTTAGAAATACTTCAAACCAACGGAAAACCATCTTCAATGACAAACTTACACATTGCATTCTAACCCATTTAATTCATGATATCGACTTTTCTGTTTATAAATTAATAGACTCGTTGTCCTTCAGACTGGACATAATCAGAGACTGCCTTCAGTTTGAGAACTCTTATAGCCTACCAGGTATTGAGGTAATCATTGAAGTCGCCGTGGGTCTGGTAACCACAGAAATTTCTGTGTAGCATACACTTTTTATATACATGCACCATTGATTTCATATGCAACAATATATTGCCCCCCCCCCCCCCGCCCCTACGCTTGAAGTTTTGAGTATTGACACCGTGTACGAAATGATTACACGGTCTAACCCCAACCTCCCATTAAAATAGTAAGAAAATGAAAAAGTCGAAAAAATGCCAGTTAATAATCATCAAAAATGCTGAAATACGGCGGCTTTATTTTTTAAAAAATGACGGTGCGTGCCAACGTAGTGAAAAAAATTGCAACAATATAATGAATGACAGCCCCCCCTCCCCCTATATTTTTTTTTTAAAGTAATGAGAGGGACGATTATAAGGTAGAGGTTACGAATATTGGCCCCATCTCTCTCCCCCCCCTCTCTCTCTCCCTCATAAACACACACCATACGATTTAAGAAGTCGATAGATTTTCATCAGATTGGTAATTTTAAAATCCCTCCCCCTTTGAAAAATAAAATTATAAATTAAATCGATATCAGTAAATCGACTGTTTCCTTCGACAAATTGTAGGTCAATGTATCAATTTAATTAAAAGCAAATCTTCTTTACCTTCTCCAGTGTAACGGTTAGAGAAGAACTGATTTTAATTAGATTATCATTGGCTAATGCGTGTTACACTCTACACATACAGACCTCTAATGCTTTAAAAATATTACGATCTACAAGGGAACACAGTCAAAATGTTTGCAAACGAAATGTGTCATTCAAATATATACCAAAAGTTGAAAATTCCATCCTTTCTGTCCGAGTCCGTCAATGCCGATGTACGTATTAGGCTAATATAAATGTTTGCTGAGGGAATTTCTTAAAGATTTGGCTCAGCGGCAGGTTCAAATATGTATGGCGGAATCTTAAATACTAACGGGATGTCATCGATGTCGGAACATTAATTATCCATTCTGTATAATTTATGACTTTCAATAGAATCTATTCACACACACATACATAGCTGCTGCAGCACATTGACACGTATGACGTCATGACGTATCACGTGACTAGATAGCTCATTAGTGACGATTTGAGAAGCGGAAGCTTTGAATATATGCAGATAAAATGCATGTTTGTATCAATTAATGGGAGTAATGAAACAATATAACAGCAGAAACGTACTTTATTAAGGTTATTCCTTCTGATTTTAATTACATTAAAAATCGTGGTAAAAACCCTTTAAAATCCGCGTATTAAAATGCTGTCTAAAATATTCAAAATTAAAAACAAGCTTATAAGGTAGATCATACTTCAAAGAAAAATATTTAATCACAATCATCATCAGAATTTGTTCCACAGGCAGCATCATGTATATCAGACATTGAGCGGTATTTATACACACATGAAGATACATTATTTGTCTAAGTGCGCATCTGGTGCATCAAAATTGGTACCGTATACGTTTTACATACACACATGATTACACCGATGCCTGGAGTACCTAAGGTACCAAATGACACTGCATATATGCTCGCAATATCCAATAGTAAATAGGCATTTGACGTTTTGAATATCTATAATAGAAAAGTTGCTTCCTATAAACTAAATATCCACAAGTTATAACCACGCCGCCGTCTTGATTTATTTTTTACCAGTTGCATCACTTGCAATTTTCGGCCAAAAGATATTTAAAACGTCGAGTGTCTATGAGTAGTACGTGCTCCGCATTTGCATTGACATATTAGCTGATGTGAATGAGACACATCAGATGCTTTTGGTGTAAAACAAATACGGACCATAAAGTGGAATGATGTTTTCTATATGATGCAGTATTGATGCTTTGATTTGGATTCAGTTTTCCCCGACAATTTCACAAATGTTTTTAAACAGCATTTACAACATACTGGTACTAATATACCAAATATAATAAAGGCATCAGTTATCGCGTCTTTTGGTACAACTCTGAGGCCGGTCTTACAGTTATAGAACGCACATTTGCTGTTAAATTTCCAAGCAGATACAAATGGGACAGAAACAGACATTTGATTTGCTTTTGTACTGAGCTGTAGTTCACTGTGCCTTTTTGACAGCCTTCTCTAGTTGCATATTTGGCTTTTGTCATTTCTTCAAGTAACTTTAAGGATGGAGACTTGTCAGCGTTTTTTAACGTAAGTGGGTCTCCATAGATTGAGTGACGTAAAATTTCTGTTGTTAGTTTTTGGAGAATAAACAATTAATAAATGATTTTATTGAAATAGAAATAGCAATTTTGTATTAATTCCTATCAGAATTCATTGTATTTTCAATGCTTCGATAAACGCACGAAAAAACTTACGACAACCATCTTAGCTCTTGCGAACGTAAACAACATGGAAAAAGCAGGGCGGCAAGGGCAGTTTGTGAAGTTGTTACCGCAAATAGATAGAACCAAAGTCCAGTGAAAAGGATGAAGTCTGTTACCGCAAATAGATAGAACCAAAGTCCAGTGAAAAGGATGAAGTCTGTTACCGCAAATAGATAGAACCAAAGTCCAGTGAAAAGGATGAAGTCTGTTACCGCAAATAGATAGAACCAAAGTCCAGTGAAAAGGATGGGAGAAAAACATTGTTCTTTTACAGCATGATTATGCAATTTTCTGAGTTTTCCTCCGATAAAGACAACAACAGCATCGTTCCACACCTGGCACTGACAGGCGACGCGACATGTCAAATGATAATAATACTGTCGCACACGAAGAACATGTAAGTGAAATGTACACCATCTGTTGTTTTGGGAATAGTAAATCTTTAATTATTATCTTCCGTAAGGCCAATACAACTCCTGTATATACTCTATAAAATCGTAGGCCTGCAAAATATTTGTGTACACATGTATAACCTACATGTACGTAGCTTGTACGTCATGACTCTTTACTAGTCAGTGCAGTGTAAGTACACGCACATTCACATGAATTTTTATTACTCAGGTACACTGATGTAATTATGTATCAACCAAATTAAACATCGTCAATGAAACAATGATAATTACGTGCATTAAAGATGCACATTTTCTCAAAACCCAATTCTAGTGCTCACGTGTTTATAACTAGAGAGAAAAAGGGAAAACGGCGAAAGGGAAGAAAATCAGTACCTTGGATACACAACATCAAATGTTTAATCAAAAGGAGGAACAGGACACATGCCAACTATAAGAAAACAGGAAACACCCGAATTAAGCAAAAGTGGAAAGAACTGAGAAACGAAATAAAGAAAGAAGTGAAGAAATCACATGATAACTACGTAAACAACATGACTGGTGATGTAAGAAAAGACTCGAAACCATTCTGGAAATATATAAATAACCAGAAAGCAGATAAACAAGGGATTCCAGTATTACAAACCAAATCTGGTAATACAGCGGAAACAGATTTTCAGAAAGCAGAAGCTTTAAACGAACAATTTTCCAGTGTATTCACAAAAACAGAATACGAATCAGTTACATACAACAAGATTAGAGCACCAACCATGAGTAAAATCAACATAACATCAAAAGGAGTAGAAAAGATAATGAAAAACCTTAATCCTACAAAAGCAATGGGTCCAGATGGAATCAACCCCAGAGTACTAAAAGAACTGTCGGGCGAACTAGCAGGTATCATCACACACTTTTTCCAGCAGTCAATCAACAGTGGAAATATTCCAACAGACTGGAAAAAGGCTAACATCTGTCCACTCTTCAAGAAAAATGATAGATCTATACCAAGCAACTACAGACCAGTCTCATTGACCTGCATCTGCTGTAAGATGCTTGAACACATCATATGCTCAAACATGATGACACACTTTGAAGAGTATAACATCCTCAACAATAGGCAGCATGCGTTTAGGAGAAACCATAGCTGTGAGACTCATTTAGTTTCCATCATACATGACTGGGCAACATCACTAGAGAACAGGACACAAGTTGACGTTTTCATCCTGGACTTTGAAAAGACCTTCGACACAGTGCCTCACGAATTACTGAAAACAAAGCTACATCGATATGGTATTCCAAGCAACATATTAAACTGGATTGACCAATTTTTATCAGGAAGAGAATAGTGCGTAGTGGTAAATGGCGAAAAATCGCAAACAGCAGATGTCAAATCAGGTGTACCGCAAGGAACAGTTCTGGGTCCTATACTCTTCCTTGTCCATATAAATGACATTTCAGAAGGTGTAACATCAAATATCCGACTTTTCGCAGATGACTGTGTCTGTTATAGGGAAATAGACAACATAGATGATTGTAGGAAACTCCAGGATGACATCAACAAATTAGGTAAATGGGCAACAGCTTGGGGAATGAGATTCCAGCCAGTCAAGTGCAACATGATGACGTTAAGCAGGAAGAGAACAAACATCGACTACAACTATACCCTGAAAAACACAAGCCTAGAATTTTTGACATCCATAAAATATCTAGGGGTACATATCACCAACAACTTGCACTGGGGAAAACATATAACGGAAACCTGCAACAAGGCATATAAGACCCTAGGATTACTTAGGAGGAACCTATCATCATGCCCTCATGAAGTAAAACTACAAGCCTACAAAGGATTAATTAGACCACTACTAGATATGCCAGCTCAGCATGGGACCCACATCAAGAATACCTAAAGAACAAACTAGAAACCGTGCAAAAACGATCTGCTAGATTCATATCATCAAACTATACATACGAACCAGGAACCATGACGCAAATACTAAACGACCTGAAGTTACCACCATTAGAGGACAGGAGGAAAAACAACAGACTAGTGCTATTCTGCAAAGGCCTACACAACCGAGCCAACATACCAACCGAGCTCCTCTCGAAACCAAAACGGAAAACTAAAAGTATGCATCAAGATCAATACAACAGAATTTATGCAAGAATAGACACTTTGAAATACAGCTTCCTCCCAAACACCATCAGAGACTGGAATGCAGTACCCCCAGATATCATCGACAAACTGAAAACCTCCAAAGAACCAGTAGTCACTTTCGCTGACATAGTGAAGTGTGGCCCCATGTAAATTTATTTATTTATTTGCTACTTGACGCTCGCGCGGTGTAACAACGTCGAGAGATGTATCACCGTAACCTATCAAGATCAAAAAGTATGGTGTCCCAGTCAGGTCTAAAATTAGTACATCATCTGATGTGGATTTTTTAAGAATTGGCTCTTATTAAAAGTAATAGGGTTGATCATTATCAACAAAAGCACTATATTAAATGTGTTTATAATTAAAGAGAAAAAGGATGGTGTCCCAGTCAGGTCTAAAATTAGTAAATTATAATGTATGATGTGGATTTCAAAAAAATTAAATCTTAATTGCTCTTATTGAATGGAATGGGTTTGATCATGAACAAATTACAGAAGTCTTTTTTATTTTTATTTTTTTAAAATAAGTGATTGTTTTAAGAATCAATTATTTTAACTATTATAAATATTTTTGAGATGTGAAAATGCATTCATGAAATGAAGGGATAGAATGCTTTTCATTTTATATTGAAATGACAATTCTCTCTATGGTGAACTGATCAGATGTGTCCAATGTCACTTAGATGCCCACTGTTTTGGATGGGCTAAATTACTGTATAAAGGACGATAAGCATTTAGATGCTCATAAGTATTCAATGTTTTATTACCTTGAAATTGCAACAACAAAAAAATATTTAAAACATTCTATGCATGTTTAAGTTATTGAACTAATTTTTTCACAAGGTATATGAAAACCCTAGGGTAAATTCACAGTGGAGAACTGGCAGAAGAGTTAATTTCCAAATAAAAAAAACTTTATACATTTCTTTTATTAAAAATGTAGACTTCTCATCACAACATTTCATTAAATCTAGATAATGACGACTATCAAAATTTAGGATGCAATCAACAGTACTGATGGAGATGAAAGAAGGAGAAAATTTCAAGTGTGAGATTGCATTTGATGAGATTGATATGACAATGGTACATGCACCAGAGCCAACTGTCAAACAGCACTCCAGCCAACAACAGTTTCCTCTTGTATTCTTTGACTTGGAATCAAAAGGACTAGGTTTGTTACTTTTTACTACCTGCCCAATATTCAAATTGATTGTTCAGTTGAGAAAAGAAGTTCTTAAATGAATACATGTATTATATTTTGGTGTTAATTCATTTTCCAGCCAGATATTCTCATATTACACAGCTGCCGTGTGTGGTGAAGAAAAGTTTTCCACCTATACCTTTCCAAAAATACCTATAACAGCAAAAGACTCAGAAATAACAGAAATCGAAAATGTTAATGGAAATATGTTTAGCAAAAATTAAAAATGTAGAAGTCAATCCTTGGAAAATGGATGCTCCTCTTGATTTTGTTTCAAAATTTCAAACTAAAGTAATTCTGCATTTACAATAGCAATGTATGAATGTTAACAAATATGAATGTTTATTGTATACTATATATAATACTCAATTTAACATGTTCTGTTTATGAGAGAGAGAAAGAGAGATTATTGCAAGAATTGGAAAGTAACTGCAAAAATTATGTGCAAACTGCACCAGTAATGATGTACACGGTGGTGATATTGTTCTCTGAATTTTGATATAAATTAATGTACATGTACCAAATGAAATTATCCTATTAAATTTCCATTTTCATTTCAAATGAAAATGATTCAATTTCAACACAATGTGTTTTTATTCATTAAAATGCATCAAACTAAGTTATAATTAAAAATAAGTTGAAAAAGAACTGATGGAGAAAATTCGGATTAGACTGCTTGAAAATTCTAGTCCACGAAAGCAGCTAGCTTGTGATTGTTGCTTTAAAAAAAAAATCATATTTTTCAAAGCATCATAGCAAATTATGACTGATAATTTGCTTGTAACACTAATAGATTTTGATATTGTAAATGTAGTCGCTTTAAATGAATTTAAAATTTGAATTTGAAATAAATCTCATTATTTTAAGTAAAATTACTTTCTTAAATGGGTGATGACCTGCAATTTTTTTTCTTGAGGAATAAACTATAAGAAACAGCCTATCTTTAGGCAAAATTATAGGAATTTGTAAATATATGGTCATTGTATAATTTTCATAAGAACTTTTATTGTTTTGGCTCAAAAAAGTAAAAATTTAAAATTAGACAGAGGAAATTCGAATTAGAATAGGAACAAGTTTTGGGTATATATTAATAAAAATTTTCCCTAAAATATACAATTGCTATATCATACTGTATATTCATACTAAAATATTTGAAAACCAACATCAAGAATTTTTTCTATGAACACTTGTGTAAGGTATGGTTCAATTTTGCAATTTTAACCGGAAAATGTGCTATTTTTAGAAAGTGAACTTCCGCTCACTTTGACACAAAATTAAGGCTGATGACCCCATGTTTTCTTCATCTTTTTGAATTAGGAGGCCCCATACTTGTTTACATTTATTTACTAGCCACATGTTGGAATCAATTACTTGTGATCGTCATTAAGGCAGCATGCCATGAGTAAAGCTTAGCATAAAATGCCAGAGACAAATTATTATGGGAAGTCTAGTAATTCACAAGAAACCAATTAGGCCTAGCTAGGAATTGTGTATAGACTGTTTCACGATAACTTTCGCACATGCGCATAACTACTTCCGCAGGGCAAAGCTATATTTAACTAAGTACGGGGTTAGGGTTAGGGTTATGGGTAACCCTAACCCTAACCCTTTTATCGTACGAAGTACATATTTCAAGAGAGGAGAATAAATGGTTTTTATGTAAAAGTGTATGTGTTTTACCTTTGATATGTATTTTGGGGTTCTGATGTTGCGTTCTGATAACAATTAAGTAATATATTTTTAGAAATATACTTAAGAAATGTGCATTGAACTTGCTACCCCATAGGTATACACTGGAATTTCCGTGTTTACATTGACAACAAAAATGGCAAACCGGGAGATTTCTAACACAAAAAGATGAAAACCGTCAATGTTCTTATGGCTGAAATACAGATAAAGTTAAAAATGTATGCATGTGGAGGAGTCATCCCAGATATTTCAGGAAATGACCCCCCCCCCCACACACACACACTGTACTTCATATTTAACACTATTGTCTGATGCCACGCTCATATTGTCGTTTAAAGAAATTTATAGACACATGATTTTGAGACTAACGGAAGAAGGGGAACGGATAGACAACCACAGAAGACTAGAAAAGGTGGTACAACACTTTGAAGCTGGTGATTTGTCACAAATAATGACAGTACAGGTATCAATTTCAGTAATCAATGTTTTTATAATAATTTTACATATAGGTCTACCATTTTTTTTATAGCGCAAACAAGATATACATTGACTCACGCAGTGAATTAAAGGAAAAAAATAAACCTTCAATATAAATGTTCTAAATATAGAATTATTTATTATATTATCTTGAATGCTGTTTGTCAATGAAAACATTTCACCCTTAATTTAATGTTATAGGCCTAGTGATTACTTACACAAAATCATGTCTAATAAATGAACTACTAATAATCTACACTGCACATGTGTACTTATATATAAATTAATATACACATATACAGAGACATACCCAGTATATATTAATTATAGCCTAGAAAATGCCAAACACAGTAAAGTGAATAAAGAAAATGAATTAAAAACAAGATAAACAAACCACTCGCATATATATCGGGATTTGAGCAGAACACACATGTACATCTATAATTAGACTATTAATCATGATTTTTTTTAAAGATATGAATCCTTGGATTACATCTGACAGAATATTCTGTTTGGCTTCCATGAAGAAAACCAGGTATAGTGTGCACATGTTTGCTAGAGAGGAAAAAAGTATGCTATGCATACTATGAATGTCCTTTTGGGTAAGAGATAAGTTTTGATCTGGATCAACAAACCTATTTATAATGTATTTTGTTCTAAAACTCTACTGGTATTTACAGGTACATTTAACTTTTAAAACTCCTTGGATTCAATATAGTCTAGCACAGTCCTGCAGCCATGCACCAAACTGAGTAATGAATAGGACGTGGAGTTCAGGGAGAGGAAAATAATCAAAAATATGTCATCCTCAGATCCTAATAAAAAATCTTGATCTGGCTAGCTCCATGCAGCATTGAAAGCTGCAAAATGAGTTGTTCCCCAAAACTGGTAACCATTATTTTGAATTTCATTCAGCATCACTGACATAAAAAAGTCAATACATTAATTATTAAATTTATTTATTAAAAACATATGATATTTAATGACAAACACTTTTAATCATTTAAAGTGCAAAACATATGCACACAAAATTGATAATTCATGGATGTTTATGTTTCAGATGTGGAATATCACTGACAAAGCTCATGACATCATGGAAAGTGAGGTGAAAGTTGGTGTGACTGAGAATCCTGTAGAAAAAAAAGAAGATGAAAGCTCTGGTCTTATCTGAAGAAAAGTCTGTTTACAAGAATGAAAAAGACAGAATTTGATGAACAAGACTGCTTGATTTCTAACAAATATTTCTTTATAATCTAAAATAACTCTTAATTTGGTAAAAAATAAAACACAGACATGTTCCTTTGAATAGGTTCCAATTAAAATCCCGCATTAGACACATGAAAACAAAAGTACGTACCATCTATCCTTCTGTGTTTAGTAAACCAGAAGTGATAAAAGAATTAGATAGGTTACATGAGGAATATGTTTTGGTTCCAGCTGACAAAGCTAGTAACAACATTGTCTTTGTTTGTAAGGCTCATTATTACAACTGTATTTTAAACGAACTTGGCATTAATTCCACTTTTGGTAATCATACTTATACTCCAACTGCCCTTTCAAAAGACGAAATTCTTCAAAACCATGCTTCAGTTTTAGACACATTTAATATTCCAGTCAATGGGTCGAATGACTATGAGTTACCGTACCTATACTGGATTCCTAAACTACATAAAAACCCTTACAAACAAAGATACATTGCTGGATCCAGTAAGTGCTCTACCAAGCCCCTATCTTTGCTCCTCACGAAAATGTTAACAGCTGTGAAGGAGAAACTTCAAACTTACTGTGCGACTACATATGCCAGAAGTGGTGTTAATCAAATGTGGATTCTAAAAAATTCTAAAGAACTTTTAGTAAACTTGAAATCACAGAATTTTTCCCAAATCAATAGCATTAAAACCTATGACTTTTCAACACTATACACGACCATTCCTCACGATAAATTAAAGACTAGACTTTTTGACATCATAGACAGTTGCTTCTTCAACAAAAACGGAAAACGGAAATATTCATATCTAGTGATCAGTCATTCAAAAACTTACTTTGTTAAACACCACTCTGATTCCACGCACAAATACTCTAGAGTTGAAATAAAAAATATGCTAGAGTTCCTCATTGACAATATCTTCGTGGTCTTTGGTGATCAGGTCTTCCAACAGTCTGTTGGAATTCCCATGGGCACGAATTGTGCTCCTTTGTTAGCTGGCCTGTTTTTATATTCATATGAAGCAGAATTTATTCAAAAACTTCTACGTGAGAAGAATAAATCTCTCGCTGTGACCTTCAATTCGACTTTTAGATATATCGATGACGTTTTGTCTATTAACAATGATAGCTTTCATTCATATGTCGATTTGATATATCCCTGTGAGCTGGAAATAAAGGACACCACAGAGTCGTCCACTTCTGCTTTATACTTGGATATTTTATTGAAAGTAGACATTAACGGCAAACTAACAACTCAACTGTATGACAAACGGGATGATTTCAGCTTCTCCATCGTCAACTTCCCACATTTATGTAGCAATATTCCATTATCACCTGCATATGGTGTTTATATATCTCAACTGATTCGATATGCAAGAGCTTGTTCTGGGTATAGTCAGTTTTTAAATCGAGGTAAGCTACTGATAAACAAGTTGATGGTACAGGGATTTCAACAGTCTCGATTGAAGTCAGCATTTCGCAAATTCTATGGTCGTTATAACGATCTAGTTCGTCAATACAACCTCGCATTGGGTCAAATGCTGTCTGACGTGTTTCATACCGATTGTTAAGCCGTTCTTGGCACACTGATTTTGACTGCGGATAACTCCGTTTACAGTATGAAACTTTTCTAATTATTTTTGCAAAAAAAAAAAAAAAAACACTTTTAAAAAATGAAAAATTCCATGACAATGCTACTAATTTAAACACATACCAAAGCATTCAGCAATATCTTAAACATACAATCCAACTTTCCGTCTCACCAATGTGGCTAGAAACTGATCTATATGCTCCAATGACATCAGACATTTAGGTCAGGCCCTCTCACCAGGGGTAGCAGAAGTACCTATCCAGTACACCGTCTTTTCACACTTAGGCACCAGGTAGCTCTACTGCAGATATAAATTCAACAAGATATGTTTCAGAAACATGTATGTTCCACATGGTGCAAAACTTATCAGGGTTATATATCATTTATGTACTTCATGTTCTTCAGATAGTGTAGAAGATGAATGTCACCTTTTACTTCATTGTTCCTCTTATTCAAATCTTAGAGTAATCTTTTTTACCAGTATCGGATTTAACCCCACTGTGATCAATATGTCAGATTTAGACAAAACAAAATTTTTATTATTAAATTTTCCAAGACAAACTGCAAATTTCCTGTTCTCCGCATACACCTACAGACAGTGAGTCTATCATATACCATAATAGTAAAAGTCATGCGTAATACATGTACCACTGTATTTATTATTTAATGGGTTTTTTTCTGTTAAAAGTGACATATTGGGCCGGGTGTTTAAATTCCTATTATTCATTTTAATGTATTTTTCAATTCTGTAATGTATAAAACACATGTCACTATAATAAATCATTTACTTACTTATTAATTGTAGTGACAAAACAATTTGAGATATTGAGCAGACAATGTCTTCCTATATCCAGAGTGGATTGACCTTTGATCATCTGACCTCAAAATTAATAGAGTTATCAACTCTCTAAGATGTACCTGTTCACAAAGTTTGATGTTTGCCAAGCCAAGGATTCTTGAGATATTGAGCAGATAAGACTTGGTCTACAAACAGACCGACAAATGAAAAACAATATGCCCCATCTTTTTCTTTTCGAAAGGTAATATTTGTATGTAGACGTAAATGGACATAATGTAAAATTTTAAAATGATCACATTTTATTACAAATAAATACAAAAGTCATACATGGATATGATAATAATTAATTTCTAAATATATTTCTTCAAAGAATGTAGGTAATTGACTAAAACAATATACAATTTCACCTGATTTTGGGGTAGTTTATACATAGTAAAAGTTGTAGGCATAAAACATTCAGAACAACTGGATCCTGCATTTACATGTGTATTCTATTTGCATATTGTATTTACTAAACTCTTATACTGATATTGATTACCATTTCATATGTATTCACATAACATTATCATTATCCACTGTCTCTGAAACTGGTACTGCCCTTAGATGTTTGAAGCAATTGAATTCGGTTATTTATTATTGTATATTTCATTTTGTTAATTCAAATCTTGTTTCGGTCAGTATTTCATATATAATTATGATATGTGAAGTGCAGAAATGTGAAATCTTTTTTTTTTTTGAAAAGTGAAATCTGACAGAATTAGTACTTCTGAATGATTGTTATTTATTTATATTGTTATAACTAATTGCTACTTAAACTGTACATGTCTCTCAAGGGTCCTTGGTTGGTGAATAAACATATATATATATATATATATATATATATATATATATAAAATTCAATAAAAAAAAAGCAGGAAAATATACAGTTCCAAAATATAAAAATCACTAGCGCTTTCTGGATTTTAACATCCATCCTCAGGTGAATACAAATTTTAAAATTTAAAATTTAAAATTTGTATTCACCTGAGGATGGATGTTAAAATCCAGAAAGCGCTAGTGATTTAAATATATTTTGGAACTGTATATTTTCCTGCTTTTTTATTGAATTATTTTGACTGTGTGATATCAACTCTTTCTATTTGGATTATATATATATATATATATATATATATATAGATATAGATAAAATATGTGTTGCATAATGAAAAATCAAGTAATAAGTCAATAATTTGAATTTCTTCAGCTTAAATTCTAAATTAATCACTTACTTGAATTACTGTCTTATGATAAACAAAAGTACAGAATCATTAAATTATAATCAGATGCTAATTTGAATCATGACATTCTTGAAATACATGCATATGTACATGTATTATCCATCAAATGAAATATTTTTATAAATTGACTAGTTTCTTTAATGCTATACTTTTTACCTTTTTGAATATTCCTTCTGGTTGCTTGGTTCTGCATTTCTGCATCAACAGACATATCCTTATGAGAACATGGTGGGAAAATAATTCTCATTCTAGGGATCTGACATCACTGTGCCAAACCACAAAGTGCCCAGAACACACATAGATATATAGGAATGTTCATTCAGCATGGGTACAAATCCATCCAGATTCAGTGCCTCAACCAATTTCAACGTTTATGTGCATCTTTAGGAAATCTTAAAATTAAATATGTATACAAAGTTAAAATCTGCATTTATACATACAGACATTCGCTCAACTCATGTCAACAGACTTTCACAGTGTATCTTAGCCACTGTTTATATGATAAAAAATATGAAGCAACCTCCCCTGCGTAGAATTTATCATATGTAAAGATCTGTACTTATGTGGCAACTATAAAAATTTCGTCTGAGATTGATTTTACAAAGTGAAATTGATTTAACGATCATTTAACCATGCAACCCTCCTTCATGTGGCTACGTTTCTGATATGAATTTTGAATGAAAATGAAGCAAATATCCTTCAATTCACCTTAAAAAACGTCTCCCCTTCTCTTTTCCTCTCGCATCGTCTCGATTAGAACACCTGTACACACTGCAACAACGTACTATTGCAAGATCTATGAGTTGATCAAAACGAAAGCAGCGTTTTCCGTAAAATGAAATTTGCCCTGCGGAAGTATTTATGCGCATGCGTTGACAGCAGGTCCACAGTTACCGTGAAGGACTTTATTAGAAAAATCACAATCGCGTGTGGGGATAAAACAGCCAGCGGTTTCAGCTTTTACTTGCTAAATGAAAGATTCCCTCCCCAGTGTCTTATATTAATCAGCCGTCAGATTTTTTTCAATTGCTATGTGCTTAATTCATACTCTAATTGTTATATTGATATATTTGCCTTAACTCTCGCAAAGAAAGTCATACCCCCCCCCCAAATTTTGCAACCCTTCGCCGGCAATGGTGACGTCTCCATACGAGTGGGGGAAAAAACTCAGCGGGACGTTAAACACAACCAACCAACCAAATGTTTCCTATGGGGATCACGGCGGGTGTGACCGGTCAACAAGGGATGCTTACTCCTCCTAGGCACCTGATCCCACCTCTGGTGTGTCCAGGGGTCCGTGTTTGCCCAACTATCTATTTTGTATTGCTTGTAGGAGTTATGAGATTGATCACTGTTCGTTATCTTCACCTTCCTAACTATTAATAATACCTTTGTTAAGCATTGTAAACATTAATAATACCTTTGTTAAGCATTGTAAACATTAATAATACCTTTGTTAAGCATTGTAAACATTAAAAATACCTTTGTTAAGCATTGTAAACATTAAAAATACCTTTGTTAAGCATTGTAAACATTAAAAATACCTTTCTTAAGCATTGTAAACATTAAAAATGGAAGAATAAAAGTTGAACATTTTCAACTCAAATTTCGCAACTTCAGTGCTCTGACTCTAGGGTGGGTCCAAAATGGTCATAATGTGTTCATATAACGTTTATTATATTATATGAATATAGTCTTTGGGCACTTTCGGGCACATGAATTTGTGTTTTAAAAACACATCTTGTTTTAATACTGCTGCTGAACAGTAGAATTTATCTTAGTTACACAGAACAGGAAAATTCAATTTTATTAAAATCGGATCTTTTGATCCGCTCATATAGATCACTACACTAGGATCTGAGGGTCATGTGCGCATGAGCTTTAGTTAAGCCAATCAAATACACGCTGTCAGATTCCTGCCAGCGATCCCTTGTATCAATTTACATACGTTATTAAAGATGACTGATCCCATGATCTGAGGCTGCACATCTGTCAAAGCATGCAATGTAAACAATGTCTGCATTCCCTGCAAGTTTTGTTCTATTCGTCCTGTTAAAAATTCCGATGGAGAGGAATCAAGAAAATTCATGGATAGAAATGTAAAAGTGACTGACGAAAAAAATATAGATAAAAACAAACGGTCGATTAGCAGCGCTCTAAACTCGACATCGATACAGGTGTGCCAGAATTTTGTTTGGTCGGTACAAAAGGTTAAAGAATCCAAAGAGCTAAAACAGTGAATAAGTGCTTCCTTCCTTATTATCAACAATTGGTAAGGAAGATTTTCGAAACACCACTTC
This sequence comes from Ostrea edulis, assembly GCF_947568905.1. NCBI lineage: Eukaryota > Metazoa > Mollusca > Bivalvia > Ostreida > Ostreidae > Ostrea > Ostrea edulis. Next base: position 71,008,563 of record NC_079165.1, on the reverse strand, counting down.
ATCAGCCATCTTGACAACTATTCAAATTGTAACCATCACTATACATGAACCATAATTGACAATTTTATCAAATTTTGTGGTATTTTATCTCGTACGTTTTGTTGTTTGTGTGAATCGAATAAATTAGATAAAACTTTTGAAAAGCCATATGCGAGCACATGCAGTTTTATAGTGTAGAATAAACTTCGTAGGAGAGAGATTACTGTGACTTGTTTACGAATTAACTGGGACATTGTTTATCTTTATAACAGAATCTGATTGGCTGGTAGTTCTCATTAATATTCCAAACGAAAGGTCATGCGGACGTGACCTTCGATTTGGTTACTTCAGATCCTTGTCTATCGATCTACGTAGGCGGATGAAAGGAGCTGATATTGATTGATCACTGTTCGTTATCTTTGCCTTTTATATTAATCAGATTGAGAACAATTAATATTATAAATTTCGTACCCCTTGGAGAAAGTGGTCCTTTTAACTAATACTCAGATGACTGATAAGGCCAGTGGGCCCTTTGTTATTTTAGGATTTTACAATGGTGTCCCCTTATTTGTTAGTTCTAAAGGCTCGCAGATGATGGCACAAGACATCTAGCACTGTATATGCACGTTAACAGCACAATGTAATTTCGTTAAATACACATAATATACATGTATACGTGAGCGTAGTCTTGTTTGAATAAAACGGTACGAACTATATTTTCAGATTGATTAACAGTCAATGTATTTTTTCATTATCTTTTCTTAAAGAAAGGACACGGAACTTGTTTCCGACAAGGGACACGGAACGAGAATAATTAATAGGCTTATCAATCCTGGTTACCAGGGCAAAACGTCGACACTAGATTAGGCCAAACTAAGTATTTGACAGGTGTTTTAGCATAGATAGGCAGTGTGCGTCTGCATGACGTACAGATATGATCAGCTTATATGCTAAAATCTTGAAAGAGTTGATAGCTAAAAGTTGTTGTGCTTATCAGAAACTAAGTATATTTCCTTTGATGCTAGATTAACCTTAAGATTGATTGATTGTTTTTTAACGAAAATTTCTATACATATTGAGACGTCACTAGCTGCATGTGAAGAACCTGAAATTTAAACCTATGTTAAGAGCTCAGGGCCGTAGCAGTAAGGGTTCATATCGTGCCAACCCCTGTCGCGACACGGGACCTCCGTTTTTAAGAAGGTAGCTCACTACACTAAAGCTAATACTCCGTATGACACCACGTCACAAGATGGCGATTTAAATGTTTTGTGAAATTATTTGTTTCGGTCGATTTGTTTGTATATCATCGTAGCTTAGTGGTTAAAGCATTGGGATGGTGAACCGCAGATCTCGAGTTCAAATTCCCCGGAGTCTTTTATTCATACGTGTTGAAATTTTTTTTATCATGTTTTCATCCAAATTTGTATAGTTTTTGGCATACATACTTATTGTATATCATCATATCTTTTATAATTAAATCAATTCGTACTGATTTGAGAAACTATTTCTGGGTGTGGTGAGCCACCTTAATCTCAGTTCTAAATGCCGAGCCTATTTCAACGTCTGAGATATAATTGAACGTGTACATTTAAAAGGTGTTGCACGTCTCATGTTAATTTCCCTAAAGGTGTTGCATGAAAAATCGAAAATAAGTTATTCAAATATATGATAAAACCAATTGGAACGTATCTCTTGATTCAATAATTTTTGAAAATAAGTTTAAAAGACGTGTATTGGCAAAATTAGCCAAAATCTTTCGAGTTTAAATGAATCAAAAAGCGATTTATATGATTTTTAGCGTTAAAATGGAGGGGTATCCCCGAATTTCAGAAAAACTGCCTCTGTGAAACAAAATAAATTTAGCATGGACATGTTCTTCGAGTTTTCCTCTAAAAAACTATCGCTTTGAAATTTTGTTACACGAGGGCATTTTTTTGTAAATTAAAAAAAATCGAAACGACTTCACTAGTATTATTTTCAACTTCACCTGTACGTTAATTTTCCTTAGAAATGTATGGTCTACTGCGTGGTCCAGTGGGTAAGGTCGTCAACTCTTATTCTATTTTTAAAACGACCGGGTTCGACTGCCTCACGAGCACATTTTTTTTTTTTCATGTTACGCTTTCCATCTAGATTTTTTTTTTATTTTATTGAAACACGCTTCTAGTTTTTATATATGTTTCATGTCAAATCTCTGTTTATTACCATGTGCCGAGTTTGAAATAAGCTTCCAACCTAGACACTGTTTAGTTTCTGAATAGGACTCTCAACAAACAAGCCGAATACAGCATGCAATACCTGTGTTTTAATAGTCAAGGTTGCTAACGAGAACTTGTATGTTTTTGAATTCTGAATGAAAGTTGTTGACAAAGGCATGGTGCCTTATACGAAAAACCGTTGTGAACTATGCAAAGCTTCGGAAGAAAAACTTTAAGGCCAAACAAGGTAAATAACCGTTAAGCAGTTTGAGTTTATATGTATTCCAGTAGCAAATTGCTTATTGAATAAATTTTTACAGGTGCATGTACTTCGAATAATGTTGAACTTTATTAATGCGTATTAAATTCCCATATTTTGTTTTCTGGTCAGTCATGTACAGATGCCAATTGTTGGTTGTAGAAAATAATACATACGAGTACTTAGCTTCTGGACTGTAGTAGTAGTATAGAATATGAAATATTTGATACACTCGTAACATGTAACCGTATACATGTACATTTTATCTGATACTCAGAAAAAAAGAAGACAATTTAATTTTCACGATTTCAAAAATTATCTTTAGACTACATGCATAATGTATTGACACATAAAATGTTTTAGGATTGTCCCTAGTACTGGGGAATCCTTCAGGTATTTAAATGGCAAATACGCAATGAGTATAAATATAAATGAAGGTCAGTTCTACATCACGAGTGCTGGCACAGAGCTCCGATTAGTGAAAATTCCCGCTTCGGTGCAAAACCCTCTTTCTGAAAACTATTTTTAATTTGAAAAGCTCAACTCTTAATTAGATGATATATGGAGAATCTGGGCTTTTTCCGAAGTATATCAAGGTTTATTCAAGAATGATTACATATTGGGCAAAATTGTTATACTCAAAAAATAAAATTGTTAATATTGTTTATAGATATTTTTGTACCCAATTTGAAAAAGTTGGATGTAAAAACCCTTGGATTGACTGTGTTCAAAATTTTTTAAACATGTGTGGACTTTTAAATATTTGGAATGAGCAAGGTTATTGCGTAAATGTTAAATGGTTATCTACAACAGTGAATCTGATTTTGAAAGATCAATTTATTCAGAAGTGGTTTTCTGATGTTGATGACTCTTCTAAGGGCCAGGTTTATAATCTTTTTAAACATTGTTTTGGTTTAGAGAAATATGTACTTACTCTGCCTGTAAAATTAAGAAAATTATTTATGAAATTTCGCACTTCAAATCACCGTTTACCCATAGAGACAGGAAGATGTTATGGTATTCCTCTGAATGAAAGACTATGTACATTTTGTAATAAAGGAAAAATAAGAGATAACTTCCATTTTATTTTACAGTGTCCAACTTTTTCACAATTAAGGAAAAAATACATAGACAACTCTTTTTATGAAAGACCAAATGTTCTGAAGTTTTCTAATCTATTGTCAACTCAAGATATGAAAATATTAAGAAATCTCTGTTTTTATTTCTCATTCTCATATGTTTGAGATTGTCTGTTGTTCTTCGTAATTGTTCCTCTGCTACCTCTAAAACGTATTACTATTATGTTTATTGCAGTCTGATTAAAACCAGCCATGACACGAATGGAGTTCGAACTCACGACCTCCCGGTTACGAAGCGAATGACCAACCACTGAGCTAGCGCGACCGGTCGCCGCACTTAAAGCAAAGCCGATTAAATGCAAATCACACTATGCTTCTATAGTGATCCTCTGGTCGAAATAATAAATCTATACATGTATCACGTTATATAATGAACGCAAGAAATAACAAAAAACTTGCATACCACAAAAACCAGCGCTCTCGAAAATATATTAGATGACGTAATGCACACGACAGAGCGAGAATCTGCGGGATCAGCATAGCTATAAAGCGGTGCATGGCGGATCGTTCCCAAGTGGGTTATGGAAATCTTTCTTTTGTTATAATTAAAATAATTACACTACTGAGTATATATCTTATTTTAACAACACAACTCGGCAAAGCGGGACTTCCTCTTGCAATGAAGGCAATAAAAAATAAAAATTCTAGTAATTCCCGTAGTGACCTTGACCATTGGACCCCAAAATCTACAATGTAAAATGACCGCCCCAATTAGTCGCCTCGTACGTCAGCAAGGGGTACTGTGGACCTATTTCTAATCCGAATCCCCACGGGATTGAGCAATAGATGTGGCCTACAAGTCCAGTGTGACACACACTCACTCCACGTACACACGAGCCGTCCTGTTACTATATCCCCTCTCGCAATGAATTGCAGCTACTTAGATCGAAAGAAATATGAAATATTATACTGCTGCAGGGATGTGACTGAATTCCTCAGAAATCAGAGGAAAACTGGTCAAAAAGGGAGGAAAACACCTCACCCTACCTGGAAAAATATTATTTTCTGCCACTTTAGATCAAATCCAGAGTGTTTCATTTTTTCGAAAATTGAGCAAATCAGAGGATTTCCTCTGAAAAGAGGAAAACTCACACCCCTGCTGCTGTCATGTAGTTTGTGTCTGATCCAGCTGCAATAATGTAGCCCTCTCTGATTTTTTTTTTTTTTTTTTTAGGGAGAGGGCTACAACTCCTTAGGATCTCCGTAATGATGCAAATGCGGGAGTGATTCACTCCCGCAACATTTGCGCTCATTCTAAACATTTCCTGACTTTCTTTACGTAAATAAAATGATATTCTATGTTTCTTAGTCAATATATAAATTTACACCCTGCAACTTAAGATTTGTGAGGCTCTATTCTACCGTTTTCAACAATTTCGATCAATTCCAATTTCTCGATTCATATTTGTGCACCATGTTTGATGTACTGAAGTATAAACTTACGATTGTCAAGTCATTTGCATATGCCATATAAGGTAGTATTTACATCGATGGACAAGTATGGAGGCGAAAGCTATTTCGTCGGTATTGAAAAGGTTTGAATTTAATATCAAGTTAAAAACCGAACAGCAGAGTGTAAATTCTTTCTGCAACAATATGATTTTCCTTTCTTTGTCGAAGTGGCTCGAGTAACTACATTTTCGCGCTGATTGTCAATGTTTAGGTTTTTCATTAGATCCACCTACGAGATCTCGCGATAACAAGCATGGCAGAACAGACGAAGAATTTTGCATGCTGTACATTGTATTTAACCTTTATTAGACATGCCCGAGCACAGAGTTGGTACTCCTTTTGGTGTAAACAACATTTGGGACTAATACACAGAGTTTATTATCGGTTATTCATAAAATTATTTTGCACCATTACGGAGATCCTATGGAATTGTAGCCCTATCCCGAAAACGTCAGAATTAAAAAAAAAATGGATAGGGCTACATTATTGCAGCTATGTCTGATCAATCTGAAATTAAAGTAAACTGATGATGTCATAACTATACTTCCGAGTGACGATGACGCATGTGAATAATTTGTTAGCTATGTCATGTAAATGTCGACAAAATATGGAGTAAGTGATATATATACCATGGAATATATATTAATGCAAATTATGTTGAAGTTATGTTTAATCGAATTACGGTATAGATATGAGCATAAACACATACACGTGGTGGTCTACATGTATAGAAATTAACTCGCATACGTCCAAACATGCACGGAATTATAATGTGAAAATAATCTTACTATGCATTTTTTTTATAGATAAATTGATTAATCAAATAGTTTTATATTAAAATAGTAAAGTCTTACCGTGTGAGAACGCGTAGAAAATTCTGAAGATGTAAGTACTTACAGCAAATGAACAAAAAACAATAGAGTTCAGGTCCGTCTCTGGAGGTATCAATATTTCTATTGGTAAAAACAGATGCGCGATAGTACAGTTAGCGCTAGACATGTGCACTCACTAACTCACAAAATCTACAAAAACCCTAGTCTCCCGGGCATTCCAATAAGGATAAATACTATCAAAGGAAATTAACTCTCATACAATGAATGAATAAACCCAAGTCAATTTGACGAAAATACAATTTAAATAGCAATAATTATAATGAATATACTATATCCCATGACATGTGAAACACTGCGATTTTCTAGATATTATGAAGGTATGCTGATTTCATTCATTGCTAACAGAAAAGATTCCGTTCAGTATGTCGGTCTCATTTTCCCTTGTCATACATGTACACTGAAATAAACGGCAAAAATTGAACGATACATCGCCCACTTTTTAAAGAGCCTTTTTATACGTTAATAAAATCTGTGGCTTACACAAATTTATGATGAATATTACGCAAGAATCTTATCTACGTAAAGATGACAAGAAAATGTTAATTTATAGCTCAAAACAAATGAATAGCTGACGGTATATTTTTTTTCCTATTCAACAAAAATACTGATTGTCCATCATCAAGAACATTGAAATTTTATCATTTAATATACCACAATGGTGTGATAAAATTTTCGAGCTAATTTGATATCTGATCAGTTAAACGGAGTAATCCGTAGTCAAAAGTAGTATGTAAAGACCGTCCTAACAGTTGGTATGTAACACGTTAGACAGCATTTGACCCAATGATTTGAACCCGTGTAGAGAGGGAAGAACACTTGCTAATCTCTCTTTACGATTATGTAGTTGATTTGATCGTATTACATGTATATTGTATATAATTTATACAAAAGGATCAGAAGCAAGTTCGTACAACTTAAGGAGTTCTTCTCCTTATAATCTAATACATGTTACAACATAGAATTGCCATTAAGAATAATATACAGGAAATACAATCATGGTAAGTGTTCTATAGATAAACAATGGAATATGATATGATCATCAGCAAAACATGCAAATCACTAAAATCGTGCAGACGGGTACATAGAACATTCCATTTTGTTATATGTTTTTATGATCTAGGGTGTAACATGAGATGAAAAATGTACTTTGGAATTTCTTCACGTTTTTCTATTATTAAAACCTGGTTTCATATATATACATGTATATATAGCAATAATTGGCATTCATGCATCGCAGTAATTATGGAAGTTTGAGGCCGTATAAAATAACTGCAATTCTTTTTCAAAATATTTGTTTGCTATATCATCTAAACATACATTAAAATTAAAGAATAGTAATGTTTCGCTGTGATTGTATCTATAATTAAGGACAAAGCCATAGATACATGTAAGTTAAACTTTGGAATTACAGATAAAATATTAAAGTTGGGTGCAGCAGTAATGCGTAAGTGAAGATATGAATTTCTTGTAATGATATGAATTATAAGGATCAATTTAGGTTTTAACAAATATATAAAATACACTGACAGCATTTCATATCCAATATACTAGGTAAGTGGTTGAAATAACGACTACAGTGAGTTTAACCAATATATAATTGTTTATTTCATATCTTTATATAAATATAGTTTATTTAGTTTTATTTTATAGGTGTTAAACAAATTCTAATGTAAATGAATATTATAAAGTCAAGGAAAAACATAAAAATTAACAGTACATACCATAAATGGAAAAAATATTTAATTACTAGATTATTAGAATGTTTCAAAGAGTTATCTCCCGGAATGCTGCTCTCCATTTAAGTAGGGGAGAAAATGGGTGCATAGAATCACTGAAATGACCGCTAATCACCGAAATTACCAATTAAATGACCAATAAAGGACCCGAAATTACCTCAGCATATGTTCATCTATACGTCATCGAGTTACTCATTAAATTTCATGAAGATTGGTAACGATTTGAAGGAATAGTTTCCATAAAACCGATTATTGTGAAGCGTAAATCTGATCGAGTTACTTCCCTTTAGAGAATTCTCGTACTTAGTAAGCTAACTACAAATAGCCAGTAAGTTACAAATTGTGATATATAAATGAGTACAACTATTTTGTTTAATATTTATAACACTTAAGTGTATAAATCACTGCGATATATAAAACATATTTGATATGCAAAGTGCAGATATAAGAAAGAATCGGCGATATATATTTGTTGATATAAAACTTAATAACATCGGCAATGCATTCCAAATAATTCCAAGCTGATATATCAATAAATATGTACATTGACGTAGCATGAAATAACAAAAGCAATTTGGATGATCGCAATATATAGAGCCATTGTAACAATTATTCAACTCATAAAATTGTGTTGAGACACATGATTCCCACAGACCTACCCAAAAGGGCTTCCTTACTAAGGAAACGGTGCTTTTTTATTTAGATTAAATCTCGTTATAAAAATAAATAGGTAAATGAATGAACAATTTCAGCAAATATCCATATCCTACCAACCTAGCACTAGTCATCATATAGCATGCTAGTTACATGCATATCAAGGTAAGTAGAAGGTAAATTTAAAATAAAACATTACAAAAACCCAAGAAATTGTAAGGAAATATTTATATCGCTCATAAAAATGTGTCTTTAAAAAATTGAATTTCAACAGACCTATCTTTCGGGCTTCCTTACTACAGGAAACGGTGCTGCATGAATTCCTGAGTATAAGTTTCTGAACTTAAATTTTACATTTCTTTGTAATAGTTTTAGTCTTTACATTTCGTCTTTTTTAAACTTGTCCTATTTTCTTTCTATGGGCACGAGGAGCAACAATTTTGGTAGTACCATCGGCGGAAGTTACAATATTTGGATCTTTTAAACAGAAGTTTCTACATTTATTAAAATATTTCTGACGTTCTAGATCAGTTTTCGCTACCCATACTGTTTTGCTGACTTGGAACTGCTTATAATTTTGAGAAAGCCGAAATTGTCCTACACCTACTAGAGGACGTCTGATATCTTTGAACTGAGCTTGAACATAAGTGTCGATGCTATTATTCAGAGGTTTGGACTTTCAATGTGCCAAATGCTTCAACACGTGGTTGATGGATTCCGAGTTTTTATTTGTCCAGTTTTCATGTTTTAGAATTTTTTTTAGATTGTTGAACTTTAGTTTAAATGGTGACCCTAACCTTTTTAGAAGTATTTTAGACATTCGTCTTCGCTAAATTATTTCTATTATTGTTGATTTCTCCTCAAAGCAAATGGCGGGGCCTCCCGAGTGTGCAATGACGAAATGATATTTTATATACATCATCGAGTTGTCAATCATGTAACTAATTTATCTCATGACATTGTCACTGACCCCTTCCCATATTTTGATAAAAAAAAATTGCATCCAGGGGTCCATGTTTGCCCAGCTCTCAATTTTGTATTGCATATTATAGGAGTTGTGAGATTGATCACTGTTCGTTATCTTCACCTTTTTCATCCACCTATAAAATGATTCGATATTTGAAACATGTGATTTACTCAATGCTATGGATATTGTAACATTTTCTTTTATTTGTTGGGTTTTTTTTCTGTTTTTTTTTTTTTTTTTTTTTTTTTGGTCTTGTGAAAGAATTCAACAAATTCTATCTTAATTAAATGTTGAATCTTGTCTTTGTCTCATTGCATGGTTCCTCCTGCCTCCTTTGTGAAACGGTGGAAAATTAGTAGTTGGATATCGCATATGATGCCACTCTTTTGATGATATGCGATATACACTTTCCTCAAGATCAAAGAGATAACGGCCGGTCATGGTATTTTAAAACTAAACCGCATGAAGTCATCGCCTATTTACAGTAAATGTAGGACGGAGATGTGCAGTTAGAACGAATTTCAATCTTATTCAGTAGCTGTACTATAACCTTGAATACATGTAATGATAATTGGAAGAATAATTTTTCTGTCCTGAATATTTGACATTTATCAAATAATGCTTTTAGTCATAAAGTCAGAAAAATTCGTAATGTGTGAAAAATGTAAATCTCTGATCATTTACACTCATAATGTTATGAAACTAAAATTGATTAGATCTAATTTCCATGAATTATATTTCATCTGCCGTGTTCGTATATTGATACTTAGTCTAGTGTATATCTATCGAGATGAAATGTACTCCATGAATACGTCACATGGTATGGGAAGGAATGACGCAAATTGCATAAATAATTGTTGTATGATTTCGAAGAATTTGGAAAATTAAAGAACGCCTTTTCACAATTGATGCAGTGATATCTACATGAAACAGTAGATACTGCCTGTTAGAAATAAAAGTAAACATGTAAATTCATGCACGTATTATATATGTGACCCAAAAATAAGTAAATAAATAAGAGGTTCATGGCTCACAACGCTCACTTGAGTCACCCTGATTCTGTTGTTCTTCAGATTAAAAAAAAGTTCACTCTTTATTCCTACAAAAAAAAAAATTGAATCCTTTTATAACCCATCTTATGATTTCCCCAGTATTCATGTTTCATGTGTCCCGTGGAGATCCGGGTTAGAATAGGTCCTCAGTACCCCTTGCTTGTTGGAAAAGGCGACTAAATGGGGTGGTCCTTCGGATGAGACCGCAAAAACCGAGGCCCCCTGTCACAGCAGGTGTGGCACGATAAAGAGGCCATAAGCGCCGAGCATAGACCTAAATTTTGCAGCCCTTCACTGGCAATGGTGGCGTCTCCATGTGAGTGAAATATTCTTGAGTGGGACGTTAAACAATAAGCAATCAATCAATCATGTAAAAATTTGACCCCGGATTTAAGCTCCACTCTAACCCAAAAGTCCGCCACTAGAACCTACACCGCTTGGGAATGTTTGCCTATCAAATATAATTTTGCCTGACCCTGCTACTCTTGTATTGGTTTTTTCCCCTACAAATATCATCTTGTAAAATTTTGAATCCCCACTTTAACCACACCCTAGCACCAGGGATCATGGTTTCATCAAATATGGCTCTGCACTACATTGTAATTCTTTCATTTTAATAGGACTTAGTCATGGTCAGTGGTTCTTGAGAACATTTTTAAGATTATTCCAAATATATATTCTCATATAAAATTTAATTCCCATATATTTGCCTTTCCCCATCTCCCAAGACAATGTTTCAAACAAAGAACTGCGAACGATAGTATTGTTTCGCCGCATACCTTCTGGTCAATTTTTAAAAGTTATAATTTTTATAAGATTTTGTATGTTAATATAGATACTTATATGAATTTTCTTAAAAGTTGATTTAGAGATAACTCTGTAATTTGTGTTTAAATCACGTATTTCACTATAGGAATCAATGGAAAACGGAAAATATCCCCCCCCCCCCCCCGTGAAACACAAATTTCTATTTTGCAGGTATTATAAATCGTCATTTAGCAAATTTAGACCAGAACGTTTGTTGTTTCACGGGGGAGGGGGGGGTATTCTTACAGGCCAATACACAACAAAAATGTTCACTCTGTGATCAATTGCAAATGAAAATAAGGTTAAAGTGTGAGAAATGAAGATTAATAACTTTTTACTCAATAATATAAAGTAATTTTACAAATGAAATGGTTATTCAGTTATATCAATTAGCATTAAAAAATATATGACGTTTTAAAGCTCGGTTTTAAGGAACATAATTTTCTACCCCTGAATCAAAAGTTGAAATTAAGAGCAATTAGGTCATTAACACTGGTATCAAAGTTAATAATCAATTACTAATTTATTACACTTGCATCTAGAAAAAAATAGCATTACCAAATTAAAATGAAAATGAAAAACTTTTAAAAATAAACGAGTTGAAAATGTAGGCAGGATTCCAGAGTTAGCGTGCGTTGTTCTTTAATCTGCACTACCAGAGGATGATGCCATCATAATAATCACGGCACTGTTCCTCTGAAGATTTTCAAACTGTTCACAGTATATTCTCGTGTAAAAGTTTGAATACGTTTTGTGGCCCAAAACCTACCCCGGGGCATTGTTTTGAATCTGCACTATCCGAGAATGCTTGGATATCTTGGTCTCGCTGTTCTTGGGAATAAGTTTTTAAAAGTTTCTCCTGTTTATTCTTCAGTAAATTTAGATCACCTATTGAAGCTCGGACATGATTTGAACTTTGAATCTACCTGAGAATGCTGGTATATTGATATGAGAAACCACGACCCTACTACTCTTGAGGAGAAGTTCGCCCTATATATTCCCATGTAAAATGTTGCTCCCCTATTGCAGCCCCAGGGATATTGATTTTACATATGTACTGCATTATCTGAAGATTCTTGCCTTTTAACATCACTGCTAAAAGCCTAATGGTTCATATGAAAACATTTCGATGACCTTTTTACTATGACTTTTATCCCGTAATGTGGCCCCACCTTACCCCCTGAGAACCACAAATTGAATTTATATCCGCACTTCTTGATGGTGCTTGCATATTAATGTGACTAAGCATGGTCCTGTTGTTCTTTAGAAAAAGATTAATATTTTCTCCCGTTATATTCCCATACAAAATTTCGTTTCCCTATCATAGCTTCACCGTACCTCTACGACCATGATTTAAACACGCTTAGATTTACACTTCCTAAGAATGCTTCCATGAAAATATTTTTTCGTGTACATCTCGAGAATGAGCGTTATATACTTCACCTAATTTCAGACATGGTGATGGTGAAGGAATAGGGGAACAAGAAATTTACCACTCAAAATACTGCATGAACTCAGAAACGAAGGTGAGAGTGGGTTCGTGATCCTTGTGCATCTAATAAAAGATACCCCTGCGATTCCAACTTTACCTTCTTACCATATAATTACAGTGTATATCTTGTCAATACAACAATGGGGGAAGTAATCTACAATTTTATAGGGCTACAACTCCTTAGGATCTCCGTAATGGTGGAAAAGCGGAAGTTATTCACTCCCGCAACATTTTCAATCATTCTAAACATTTGCTGACTTTCTTTACATTAATAAAATGATATTATATGTTTCTTAGTGAATATATAAATTTACAACCTGCAACGTACGATTTGTGAGGCTCTATTCTACGGTTTTCAACCATTTCGATAGATTCCAATTTTCGATTCATATTTGTGCGCCATGTTTGATGTACTGAAGTTTCAACTTTCGATTGTCAAGTTATTTGCATATGCCATATATGGTAGTATTTACATCAATGGAAAAGTACGGAGGAGAAAGCTATTTCGTCTGTATTAAAAAGGTTTAAATTTAATATCAAGTTAAAAAACGAACAGCGAGAGTGTAAATTCTTTCTGCAACCATATGAATTTCCTTTCTTTGTCGGAGTGGCTCGAGTAACTACATTTTCGCGCAGATTGTCAATGTTTCAGTAGATCCACCAACGAGATCTCGCGATAACAAGCATGGCGGAGCAAACGAAGAATTTTGAATGCTGTATATGATGTTTAATGAAAAACACCTTTATTAGACATACCCAAGCACAAAGTTGGTACTCCTTTTGGTGTAAACAACATTTGGGACTAATACACAGAGCTTATCGGTTATCAATAAAATTATTTTGCACCATTTCGGAGATCCTATGGAATTGTAGCCTTATCCCGAAAACGTCAGAATAAAAAAAAATGGGATAGGGCTACATTATTGCAGCTGGTCTCATCCGAAGGATCACCCTCTTTAGTCGTCTCTTACGACAAGCATGGGGCACAGAGGACCAATTCTAACCCGGATCCCCACGGGATCTTTAGACTAGGTCCTGCACACTACCTGTAATGAAATGGTGACATTCATCACGAAATGGAGTAACATTTATGGAACTATAGTAACAACGAACCTGATCAAAGGATGGCTGATCTGGTATCGTTTGAAAAGCTCTCGTACACCGTAGTCAGTTTCGTTATTTTAAACCGTCCGTTTTGAATTGTTCATCATAACAAAGTCAATTATTGACTTTTTTAGGTCAGTAGGATACTTTAGCTACCCTCGAAGTACAACAGCCACCTCACTCTCCCGGCTCTGTGAATATTGCACTTCTTAGGTAGCTAACGCATCCTACTGACCTAAAAAATGTCAATTATTGTATAATATCTTGCAAGTAGTTCGTGTTGTCTCATTTAATTTATCATCTGGGTTATGTGAACAGTATGCTACACGGATTACCAGAATGTACCACAAAAAGGCTACATTTATTACAAAGTCGAGCTGCAAAACCTTGGCTAAAGTGAAAAGCGACAGAGTTCTACAAAAGCTTTTAAGATCTTACATCGACTACCTCTTCATTTCTACATTATCGTATCAAATTTAAAATTGCTTGTATAGTATTTAAATGCATTAGTGACAGTGATACGAACATCCGCTGTACCTTAAGAAACACTGAGGACTTTGTAACACAACATCCATTATATTAAAAGTGAGGAGACGTCGATCCTGTCAAACGGAAAACATTTGCCTTCAAGTATGTTGCCTTCCGGGAACCGACACGAGGAATGAAATACAGGCAAGCATGGAAATAATCAGTGATTTTGATGTTTTCTAAACGTTACCTTAAAGCATTCTACTACATATTTTTAGATTTATGATTGTTAGACCGATAATGATGACAGATTTACAACAATAAGTGACATGTCATTTTTCATGCTTGTAGACTCAGTTTGGGTTACATTTATTTGTATCATGGGTTTTTTGTACGACGTCAATGATTGTTTTTTGTTTGTAGAATCGGGTGCTTGATAAATGATGATAATGAGAATAATAGTAACAAACAATAAAAAGAATAAATAATGCATTACACTGTCCTAGTTTTAAAGACACTGAATTGACCACTGAGTTCCTGTACAGCCCAGAGCCGTCGATCTTGTCATTGTTCTGGGTTCAGAACTAGTATTCATTATTGTCAACCCATTAGCGTTAACTTTTATGTCGAGTATAAACTTCTAATATACATGTATATCCATCACAAATGATAACCATGGGAAAATCTTAACTGTTCATCCATGACCTTGTTTTAGGGTCATGACGCACATTGTTATATGAGAAACCTCTCATGGACGGTAAAGATAACGAACAGGGCCGTAAATTAACCTTCAATTTGGAGGAGGCAGGAAATTAGGCGGGGGTCTGGGGGCCGCCCATGCCCCCAAACGCTGAGCACATTTTGTGCACACTGAACACGTTTCGTGCAAAATCCTTGATTCTAGGGCCTTCTAATATGATACTTGACTAACTCATTCTAAAAGAAAGATTTGGAATGCTTTTTAAGGGAGGTATCATGTTCTTAGTTATTGGAAACAACATAAATTCTAATGAACTTTAAATTTTAATTTTTTTTGGCTCAAAAGTTGGAGGAGGCAGCTGCCTCCTCCGCCTCCATGTAATTTACGGCCCTGACGAACAGTGATCAATATCATAACTCCTATAAGCAATACAAAATAGAAAGTCTAGACTCAGTCCACGACAGTGCGGGTAACAATGAGATATATTTGAATCATTTGAATGGGTTCCTACACATAGTCTGGCGTAGGTGCTGGGGAACGTGCTGTGGATTTCTTATGTTACGCGAGTACTTAATATGGCAATATGACTCATATACGTCAAATCGCGTGGACATGAATTCACGTGTAGTCCGTTAATCAAGAGTTCTTACATGTATTTTATCAATAGAAAAATAAAAGTGAATGTAACTTTATTTCGCGAGTGATGTCGATAAAGTGGTTTTTTTTTTTTATCATTGAAGTATATTTGATGGTTCATTGGTGCGTGTTTTTCCTTTGATGTTTAGCAGCTGATAGATCAGTTACGATGCTGATATATCAATTATTACGTATGATATTTATGAATACCAATGATATCTGCCTCCTTTACGCCATCGGACGAACAAAGATCACAGCTATATAGCAAAAACTTAACAATGCGATGAAAAGGGCAATTATCAAATATTTTGAAAAAAAGATTAAGGAAATTCTGCTGGAGATATCGATCGCGTGAATTTGAACGAAGGAATGATAGTGGCATTGAAATTTATTTAGGCGGACAATGTTAAATTACTTGCACACAGAGAGCCGTCATGTGCACTTTCATGTAAAATACAGGAATTTGATTTGCCGAGAAACGTCTGGAAAAATATTTCAAATTATTCCTGTGGGAATAAAACCTACATCCTACCAACGGTTAACATTACTTTACAAAAGGCGATATTACCCCTCCCCCCCTCCCCCCCAAAAAAGAACGGTTAACATTACTTTACAAAAGGCGATATTAAACAAAAAAAAAAACAAAAACAAAAAAAACAACGGTTAACATTACTTTACAAAAGACGATATTAAACCAAAAAAAAAAAAAAAAAAAAAAAAAAAGAAAGAAAAAGAACGGTTAACATTACTTTACAAAAGGCGATATTAAACCCCATAAAAGAAAAAAAAAGAACGGTTAACATTACTTTACAAAAGGCGATATTAAACCAGAAAAAAAAGAAAAGAAAAAAAGACCGGTTAACATTACTTTACAAAAGGCGATATTAAACAAAACAAAAACAAACCCCAAAAACTGATGCGCATACGGTTCGCTGAAGATTTTAGAAAGTGTTTATAATACATGCGATCTACAGTTCCCTATAACGACATCGATTAATTTTAAAAAGAAACAAGACAAAAATATACGATAAAATATCAGCTAAAGAGTTCAAAATAATATTACTGAATAAGATGTTTTTGTCATGAAAAACTAATATTGAATTTTCATTGCATGGAAGAGATTATCAGGATGAAAATCTGCAATATACACGTAAGGTTTTGTATAGCATGGCTCCAAAGTTGCTTCCTGGTATGTTTTAGAGGAAGCCTGACGGTAACTATATATTTTCACTTTTATGTCATGTGATGCAATTTTAACAATATTATGAATCAAACTGATCAGAAAGATTGATTGATTATGGTTTAACGCCGTTTTAGCAATATTTCAGCCATTTTACGGCTGTGAACTAATTGAAATATGTTTGGTTGTGGGAGTTTTAGTTTCCCTGACGGCCCCCAGTGAGCCTACTCTTTTTCGAAAATTTTGCGTGCCAAGACGGTTGAACGTCCTAACCGACGGACATAAAAGTTAAAAATACATAGACAGGTAAAAAAAAAAAAAAGGTAATTTCGTGTATATAAACAGTTGTATTATAAAACATTTCAAATTTTCCTGTAAAAATCACATTCTTGTAAATATTGTATAATATAATAATTGTCAATATTTGTAAAAAGTTCTTTCATTGATCGCACATTATTAAAAAGTATATTTCGTTTTGGCGTGAAATCACTTCATTCTAAAAGAATGTGATGTATAAGTTAATGGACAGTCACAAGATATGCATTCAGGCTGAAGTTCTCTGTTTAGTAAGTAAGAATGGGTGAATTTTGAATGTCCAATGCGTATTCTTGAAATAATCATTTCGTCTTGGTGTTTTAAAATTACGATGTTACACGGTTCGTCTACTTTGTTTTGAAAGTAAAGTTTACTTGTGTCATAGAAATCCCAATAGATTTACCAAAGAGAATTTACATACAGTTTTATGAAATATTTCAAATCGGTGTAGGGAATTTTAAAGTTTACAGTATCATATTGAAGTGCATTTTTTGCCGCTTCATCTGCTTTAGTGTTGGCATGGATACCAATGTGACTTGGGCTCCAGCAGAACTCAACTATTTTACCTTGTATAGTTAAAAGATAGTATCGGTTTAAAATATCTAAAATATATGGATGGTCAATATTCATGTTGTTTATTGAGTGTAGACATAATAGTGAGTCCATATAAATTATATGGTCGTTATAACGATCAAGTTTGCCAATACCTACCATTGGGTCAAATGCTGTCTGACGTGTTTCAGCCGTTCTTGGCACACTGATTTTGACTACGTATAACTCTGTGTACCTGATCAAGATATAGGGTTCAAGGCGGGTGTGACCGTTCGACAGGGCTGCTTACTCCTCCTAGGCACATGATCCCACCTCTTGTTTGTCCAAGGGTTCGTGTTTGCCCAACTATCTATTTTGTATTTCTTATAGCAGTTATGAGATTGATCACTGTTCGTTATCTTCACCTTTCATTATAAGGATTTCTCAGCCCCAAAAGTAAAAGTAGCATAAAAATAAAAAAATGTATTCTACATACTATCAACATTATACAACATGTATGATTGTCATTATGAAAGTATTTCAGCTTGTAGTCCTTTTTTATGCCCACACAAAATTATTATTAATGTTTGTTTTACGTCCATTCAAGAATTCTTTACTCATATTGAGACATCAGCAGTTGAGGTGAAGGCTTACCGTTCAGGGCCGTTGCAATGAGGGTTCTATAACGTGCCAACGCCTGCCGCGACACGGGCTGGGCTCCAACTCGTCACCTCCCGATCACGAAGCGATCGCTCTACCACTAAGCCACTGTGCCCAGTAATAACAATATCGATATTGCTCTGTCATAAATTGATTTCAATGTAACATTATACAGTTATTGACTGGGTTCGAGGACAACAGCTGTTTTGTTTGACCCAAGAACGGGTCTGTTGCCCGAAGCCGTAGGCTGAGGGCAACCGATCCGTTCGAGGGTAAAACAAAACAGCTGTTGTCCGAGGACCCAGTTTCATCATCAGTCAAATCAGTGAACCTCGCCATTACGTAAACCAATCAGCAGACCCACGAATCGTTTGACTTACAGCTTTAACACGAATAAAATAAAAATAAGTAAACTTCATCTTAATATACAATTGATTCTAGAAAATGATGAGCAAATAATTTTTGTGTTATTTCTGTCCCTACTTTGAAGAATTAATTAAATTTCATCTTCCGTTGCTGTCGCAAAATGTGCATCCGCCATTTCTCTCTATCCAAACGGCATGAAAAAATAACCCCGAGTTAGCGCCATATGACGTCATCGGTCAACAATCTTTTTAAACAGTCGATTGTAACAGTTCCAGGTCCAACAGTCGCCAGAACAGTCGTAATGTTGGACTTTTTTGTAAGGAGTTATATAGGGACTGTTTTACACAGGTATAACAATAAACATTTGTAGTGTTGGTTATGAAATTGTTGGTGAATTCTTTGGAGTACAAATGTGACAATTATCACTTTCCCTACACCGAATACATTGCATTTACTTATTTAATGAATGAAAATTAATTTCATAGCTTTTTTTTAATTTAAGAAATAGGAGTTTCTCTTTGTTTACATATTGATTTTCGGATATTTTAAATTACTGTAGACATAAATATATAGCTACCGGAAGATTTGAGACTGTCAAATGAACATAATGATTATTTCCATTTTTTGAATTTGTGCACTCTCTAATATAGCAAAAAGGGTAAAGGATCTTTTATATAAACTGCCTTATCGTATCTTTCCATGATATTTTCGGGAGACGTCTCCAAATAAGAAAAAGAAGATAGTCCATGAAATCTGTTAGAGTGGTTACTATAGTTATTTTAGTTGACTTCTCTCGCTCTCAGTCAGTACTGCAGAGCCAAACACCCTCTGGACTGTTTTATTCTTCCATGTCAAACAAACTCTGTATGGAACCATACTCCTCTTTTTGTTTCTGTTGCTGCAAAAATTTCATTAAAATCATTGTAGCAGCTGGCTTTTCTAATTAGCATATACAAAATCGATGTAACTAATTTTGTTTCCTTTCCCCTTTTATGTTTTGAAATACAGACAATGCAGGTTGAAATACTTTGTCGGTTGCTTTTGCATGAAATGTTATGGAGGCATGCAACTTTACCTTTGATATCTGGAATATCTGTAAGAGTGTCCATTTTCAAATTGCTGAGAACAAGCAGTGATGTATCTCCTTAATATTTCTTTGCTCAAAGTAGTTTATATATGAAACAATATCCCAACTTCACTTGCACTTGTTCCTGTGTACAGTTTATCAGTTATGTTCTTCAGAAGACAGTATCAATAGCTAAGATTGCAACCACGTACGTAAGACTTGGAATGTTATTATAAGTATGATTAAATGCTACCCGAATAAGCAAACATCTCTTGTTTTATACTCTTGAATGTTAGGTATCATGAAAGGAGAAGATAATGAACAGTGATCAATCTCGCAACACTTATAAGGAATACAAAATAGAGAGTTGGGTAAACACAGGACCCTGAAAATATCAGAGATGGAACAAGGTGCCTAGGAGGAGTAAGCATTCCCTATCAACCGGTCACTTTGGTCAGATAAACGGAGTAATCCCCAGACAAAATCATCCCTTGAATTTTGAGCATCATTTATCTGTTCTCAAGTCATCAGGAAGGAGGACTATTGTCAAGGCTTTATACGAACATATCTATGTCATTCGTTTACAATCTTTATACTCTACTTTTATCTTTGTCCAAAAGACCTACTAAGTAAAATTTGTTTCAAGTATTATTTTGCCAATTCACTATATCATTCATACTGAATAATAACTGTTCATTCAAACACGTATCATTCAATTTTTAGTCCCTTACTGACGAAGTCACTTGAGGTTTGCGCTCCGTCCGTTCGTCTGCCCGTCAGTCCTGCAAATCGCTTTTCCACTTTTTTCTCTGTTCTTGCAGATATTTATTTAGTATTTGGTATATTGCTTAACAAGTTACAGATCAAGTTCGAATTTGGTTTTGGTTCGTTGATATTTCACTAAGTTATGGCCCATGGACTTGGAAAAATCGCATGAATTATCAGATTTTCCGCACTTTTTTGTTTTGCTTGCAGATATTTATGCCCCCTCCCCTTGAAAGAAGAGGGGCATATTGCTTTGCACCTGTCGCTCGGTTGGTCGGTCGGTAGACCACATGTTGTCCGCTCAATATCGTCAGAACCATATTTTGAGAAGACAGACATCAAACTTGGTACACTGGTACATCCTCAGGAGTAGATTACCCCTATTGATTTTGAGGTTATATGGGCAAAGGTCAAGGTCAAACTGGACATAGGAATATACTTACCGCTCAATGACTAGAAAACCCTTTGCCTGGCAGACATCAAACTTGGTACACTGGTACATCTTCAGGAGAAGATGACCCCTGTTGATTTTAAGGTCACATGGTCAAACTGGACATCACTGTCCACTCAATATTTTGATAACCCTTTGCTTGACAAGACATCAAACTTGGTACATCGTAAGGAGTAGATGACCTCTATTGATTTTAAGGTCAAACTGTACATAGAAAGATACTGTCTGCTCGATATCTTAAGAACATAAGGAGTAGATAACCCGTATTAAGTTTGGGTTCACATGGTCAAAAGTCAAGGGTTAAACTGGGCATAATAATATATTATCTCCTATATGTTAAGAATCATTTGCTTGATTGACACCCAACTTGGTACACTGGTACAACATAAGGAGTAGATGCCCCTTATTGTTTTTCAGGTCACATGGTCAATCCACTCTGGACATAGGAAGATGTTGTCTGCTTCATATCTCGAATTAGTTTGACACTACTACATGTATCAATTAAATGATGCATATATAACCTTTTTCTATTTTGCACCATTGGGGGGGGGGGGGGCAAATATGTTTTACAAACATTTCTTGTCATTTGATATTTGGTACATTGCTTTGCCATAACAAATTACAGATTAAGTTCGAATTTGGTTTTTGTCCGTTAATTTTTCGCAAAGGTATGGCCATTAGACTTAGAAAAATCACATGAATTATCAGTTTTCCGCACTTTTTTCTCTGTTTTTGCAGATATGCATTTGATATTTGGTACATTGCTTTGCCATAACAAGTTGTAGATCAATTTTGAATTTGGTTTGGGTTCGTTGATTTTTCACTAGGTTATGTTCCTTGGACTTAGAAAAATAACATCAATTATCCTTTTTCCGGAAACTTTTTTGTTGTGCTTACAGATATCCATTTGATATTTTGTACATTGTTTTGACATAACCAGTTACAGGTCAAATTCGAATTTCGTCTCGATCCGTTGATTTTTCACTAAGTTATGGTCCTTGAACTTAGAAGAATTTTCACTCATATGGAGACGTCACCAAGATCGGTGAAGGGCAACAAATGTAGACCTTTGCTCGGCGCTTACGGCCATTGAGCAGTAAGGGCTCTTAAGCGTGCCACACCTACTGTGACACGGGGCATCCGTTTTTAAGGTCTTCTCCGAGGACCCGTGACATTTACACTTGATGCCGAGTGTGTGGCAATGGAACTATCACTGCATGTTTTAACGACTTAGGTCTGTCGCGGCCGAGATTCAAACCCCGATCTTCCGCATGTGGGGCAAACGTTCTACCCCTAGATCACCACGGCGGAGCTGCGAGTGTCTGGGATTGTGCATGAACGGTCACTGTGTAAACGACCTACTAGTAGGTCTCTTACAGCAGCAATTGTAAAACTAAATTGGGAGGGTGAGGGTAAGGGAGACTTGTAAATTGTATAAAATACACGTATAAGAAAAATATAGGTTCCAGTCCCATTGCTATTCCATACATGTTGTTAACCATGATGACAACACTGTTGACTTTACAACATTATTTCACTGATTTTATACTCAGTTGACTTTCAACCCTGTTTAATGCATCTATGCAGTTATTTCTTTCTGGTTGTTTTTCTTGAGATCAGCTATTACTAACCGTAACATTTTTATTTTGTCTTCATTTTTCTTATTTATTTCACATAATTAGGCTGTCTGCCTGCTTGTTCAATTCTCTGTCAATGTTTCTTATTTGTTGCATGTACTTGTTAAACAGATAAGTCAGTGGAAAATATTGAGTCAAAGATGTATGAAGATCTTCAGCGCAGTATAATGTGGATTAAGGAAAATAAATTAAGCTTAAACCTGTCTAAAACTCAATGTATGCTTATTGGATCGGCACAAAAATTATCAAAGTATCGAAAATTAAATTTAGTGATAAATAACCATGTCATAGAATGTGTTCAGGAGTCAAAATTACTTGGTATTATTATTGATGAAACTTTGTCCTGGAAAAGTCATATAGAATCACTTATGAACAAGATTTCCAAGAGAATTGGCATTTTAAGAAGAATAAGATATTTTATGTCAAACGATGCGCTGCTGAAGATTTTTAATACTATGATTTTTCCACATTTTACATATTGTTGTACTATATGGAGCAATCCAAGAAATGCTGAAAATGTGAATAAGCTTTTTATATTGCAAAAACGAGCTGCAAGGGTAATTCTTAACATCAGAAATTTTGAAACACCATCTAATGTCATGTTTACAGAACTTAACTGGTTGCCTCTATCAGATTACTTTGTCTATAGAAAAGTCATTTTAGTGTATAAAGTTTTACATGGTTTAATGCCAGATTATTTAAATGTTTTTAAATATGTATCAGAAGTCAGTCAGAGGCAAACTAGAAATTCTTATTCAAATATTTTGTATATACCCAGGGCAAAAACAGAATATTATAGAAGATCTTTCAGCATTTCAGGGAGCACAGTGTGGAATGCCTTGAGTCAAAACATAAGAAACTCAACGAGTGTTGCGTGTTTTAAGAGAAATTATCTTAGAGATTATCACCATACTTTTTAAGCTTCATTTTGTATTCTATTTATCTTACATTCATAATTATTTCTTAAGTTTATATGTATTCTACTTCTTTTAATCTGTGTTTATTTTACTAATATCTGTCTGTATGTATGTTATATGCAGGACCATATTGAAAACTAGCGTTATCGCTAAATATGTAATCCTGGTTAAATAAAGGTCTTATTATTATTATTATTATATATTATCTGCTGTAAATAGTCTGTTTCATTTTTCTTTTGATTTAAGGTTTATACTTTCCATGCCACCCTGGAGTTGGTAACTCTTGTTAATTCATGACTTACTTGGGATATTCTGTTGATCTATCCATTTTGAACTGTAAAAATAAATATCTGAGAAAATAAAAATAGAGGTACTAAGAGCAATGCTCACAAAAGAATACACCCCACGTTGGCATTGTCACAAATTATTTTTTCTGCCATAGGGCACCTCTAGTTATTATCAGTTTGTGACCTTGATCTTACATTTACATTTTCCCCTTCTTGTTTACAAGACGCCTTCTAATGATGGAGAACGATGTTGCCAAGTTTCATTAACATCCATCAAGACATTCAAAGGTTGTTATGGAGTAGAAATGATTTGTATACGACAAGGATGATTTCTATAATGGAATGTGGAAGGGGGCGGGTAGCCATTTGTGAGCAATGTTTTACATTGCAGTCTTAAAGACGTATCAAATGCAATACAACTTTCATTTATCTATGAATAAAATGAACCTCCTACGCTTTTTCCTGTACTGGCCTAGGTATGTAATATTACAAATAAAGTATGGATAAACAGATTAAAAGAGTGCTTTCAAGGAACATCTGTAGGGGAAGCATTGTACCACTGGGTAGGAACCAGTCACCTCTGGGTGAAACCATAAATTACATATAAAATAACAGTAAAGGCAAGCATGATATTCAGTCAATCAGCAGAGTATATTGATCTCAGAAGAAGGAATAAATAAGCTTGCTAAGGAAAACCTGAAAAAGATGCACAATGCTGAATGTTACCGCAAACATCACGGGGAGGGCTATATTGACACGTATACGTGTTGGTTATGTGGAGTGCACACGTTTTTCATGAAAATAATGATGATTGATTGAATATTGTTTAAAGTACACATGTCATGTTTTCAAAGTATACAAAATTACATGCATTTTGTCTTCATTATGCTGATAGTAATTAATTCTAATAGTTTGTTCGCCGAAATTTTGCGATAATTGACCACAATACAGACTTAAATCTAAGCCCCGATTTAAAAAAAGTCTAGTTGTTGTTACAAGGTGAAGGTCAGTTGATCAGAGTGTGTATTGAATTTGAAGACCAAAACATAATGTATGCTGTAGGCCTACCAGTGCTTATAGCTTCGATATATCCATTTTCTCGCAGTATATCAGGGTCTCTGTCCAAGTGGTTTTTGAAAAGGTGACTGGGTGTTTATTTTAAGGTAAAGTTCTTGCTCCAACAAAAAAATTATCCACGTCTTTCTTCTCGTACCTTCCTTCGCAAAATACTCAGTCTAAATCCTTTCTACCGACAACTAGTACACCTGAGCACGGCAAAAAACATCTTAATGCAATGTTATTTACAAGCCGTTAACGTGATAATTGTTTTTTTGTGTGGATTAAATCTAATGATGACTCAGGTTAATTTTGTAGACCATGGGCCTCTTGGTTATTCTATTATGCTAATATTCGTTTATAGCTTGCAAGCTATATTTGTAGGACATTTAACACCTGCAAGTTTTTCATTTATTTCGATTTGTTTAATATGCCAGGATGAACAAGACTGTATATTGTAGTTGTAATATTTAAAAGTGTACCTCATAGTGTTTCTGTCTCACCAGTGCTTTTTTATGTCAGAGCGCCAAGTAAATATATGCAGAGAATAGATGACAATGTACCTTTACCTCATTAAGGAAATCATTCCATTTAAACTCATTCCAATCTTGAATTTCATAATTTCCCCCAAACTTTGAATAACATTTCTTCGAGAAAATTCCGATCTCATCCTGATCAGCTTCTTTAGTTAGAGAAAAATTGGCTTTCAAGACTCCAGATCTTGCACATGTACTCATTAGCAGTTTTAATCCCCTTCTATACTGCCATAGTCTGACATAAGCCAATGCCCTATTAACATTAACCTCAGCTATAGTTAACTACAAATATCGATACTATGATAAATGAAGAAAAAATAGAAGATCTACATGTCTACCATGTACTGAACTTTTAACTTGCATGCATAACAAACATTTATCTTTTTAGCTCACCTAAGCTGAAAGTTTAATTAAGTGAGCTTTTCTGATCGCCTTTTGTCCGTTGTCTGTCTGTCCGTCTATGAACTTTTTTTTTTTTTTTAACATTTTCGACTTCTCCAGAACCACTGAGCCAATTTCAACCAAACTTGGCAAAATCATACGTATGTACAGGGCTTTCATGTTTGTTCACATGAAGGGCTATGCCCCCTTCAAAGGGGGAGACAATCACACAAATGCAAAAATAGGGGGGGGGGGGGGGCATTTAAAATTCATCTTCTAAAGAACCACTGGGCGAGGAGAGCTGACGTAGTGCAAATTTAAGTTTGAAAAAAACATGACCCCCCCCCCCCGAAAATATTTTTAATTTCTTCTCAAGAGCCACTGGGCTAGGAAAGTACAAATTTACATGACAGCTTTCTGACATAATGCAAATTCAAGTTTATTAAAATTATGGCCCCCGCGGG